>NW_026712311.1:1015270-1095270 GCF_030504385.1 Musca domestica | reverse complement strand
ATTATTTTTTGAAAATTATTAAATTTATTTTTCGATATTCCTTTTAAGTAGTTTATTTTTTAATTCTTATACTTTTAATATTTTTATTTTAATCGTGGAAGGAAAATCTTTAAAAATCCCCTAACAAGCGCTTAAAGCCGTGGAAAGCCCTGGAAGAAATTTTCTTGAAGGCTCCTAAAGGTTCTTACAAATATATTATTTAAAATCGACGTATGTGGCTCTTTAAGATCCTTATATAAATAATCCTAAAATATAATAGTGGAAAGCCCTTGAAAGACTCTTCTTAAAAATTCCCGATTTTGGCCTAGGAAGATCCTTTGCAATTTTTTTTAATCTCGACGATGATAATAACAATTTGTTGCTTTGGAAAGTGCTTGAAAATATTCTTAAAAATCCAAGTACGCTGTTTTGAAGGATCTACGATTTCAGACCTGAAAGTCCTTGAAAAAAATATTCCTCAAAAATCCAAGCTTGTGGCTCTGAATGTCTTGTAAAAATATATCAAAAATCCCCATTTTTGGTCGTTGAAAAAAATATCCTTGAAATTCATGTTTTTTGGCTCAGGAAAATCTTTGGAAAAATACTCAGAAAAACCTTCGTTTGGGGCTAGGGAAGATCATTGAAACGAAATGTAATAAAAATCCTGAAAACCCCTTCAAAAAATATTTCAAGAGTTCAAATTTATTCTATGTGAGCAAAATTCTACTTTTGTTGCCCTTGAAAAAGACCCAGAAAAATGTTTCCAAAAATTTGTGAATCTAAAGATCCTTGAAAGAATATTTTGCAATTTTTCAGAAATCCACGATTTTAGCCTTCATAGGTTATCTGTTTGTGGGCCTGGAATGTTGTGAAAAAGGTCTAAAAAATCCAATTTATCGTAAAAAAAAATCCTTGAAAAAACAGTCCTGAAAATCCATGTCTGAGAAACATTCTCATAAATCCACTTTTATTGTCTGGATGATTCTTGAAAAAAGTCTCTGCAAAATCGGCTTTTATAGGTCTGAACCTCCTCGGAAGAGTGAAAAAAAAAAAATTCTTAAAAATTCAAGTTTGTGGATCTTTTAAAAGGTCCTTTGAAATATTCCTGAAAACCTATAACCAGCCTCCATCCCCCATAATTTAAAAATGTACCTGCAAAATCACCTTTTATACTCCTGAACTCCCTAGGAAGAGTGAACAAAAAATTTCCTAAAAATTCAAGTTCAAGGATCCTTTAAAAGGTCCTTTAAAAATATTCCTGAAAATCCAAAACCAACCTCCATCCCCCCTAATTTCAAATATCCATCTGTTATCGCTATTAACATCTAAAAGTATGCTTTAAATAGCCTACTTAACATGAGCCCCAAAAATTATGCCACACTGTTCGTGCTTTTCTCGCAAGGAGACGACTTAATATGAATGATTTCTAGGAAATCCCAGCTATTGTTCGGAAAAAAGTATGCTATATTAAATTTAAGAATGATGCCGGTATTTGCATAAATATCAGTAAAGATGGAATTCACAAACAAGGGGACGAAACGAATACAGGCACACACTCACATTCTTGTTCGCAATAACAGAAAGAGCAAATAAACAAATGAAGAAAACAATGTAATAAATTCCATGTAAAACAAATAAAGCAAACAGGGAAGGCTGGCTGGCTGGCAGGAGATGTGCTCACTCCGTGGAAGAAGGAGATGAAAGGCAAAACAAATGAAATCAATGGCATCGGTAATGGTTAAAACCTCCGTAGCTCTGTGACCAGTCCAGACCCCAGGAACCACTTCCTTCCATGTGATTTTTTCTTCTGTTTTTTTTCTCTTCGGAATATCTGTAAACAATACCAGCCCCGGAGAATCGGGACCAAAGAGGAGGCCATACAAAATTGTAATTTTCAGAATTTGTCACGAATCAACAATTTATTTGTATGACCTCTTTGTGCGACATGGGCCATCGACAACCTTAACACCCCGGCATATTCCAAGAGGTGGAAAACAAAAAACAGAAAAAAGCTGAAATGAAAACAAGCAGAACCAACCAGATTGATTCTCCCAGTAATGCCATAAAATATTTTCATGCAATCTTGTTGTCCGGCTGCTGGGTTGTGCCTTTGACCACAACGATACGAATGGCCAAAAGATGGCCGGATGGAGCCAATGGTGCCTTACACACACACAATAGCACGCACACCGGGATCTTTTCACACACACACATACAAAAGAAGTAAGAAAAACGGAAAAATAATCATATCGACAAAGAGAAAATATTTACACAATAAATGTGTATAGCTGGCAAAGCGGAACATGCAGAATAAGATTATTGTGTCTCTCTGGGTGTGAGTGTGTGTGTGCGTGTGTCCTTACATTTCCATTGTCCCAGCGAGAGAACTTTGAGGTTACCTGTTTCCACCAACACCGAGCATATGGATGCTCCCATCGAGATATATATGACCGACAAAGTATTTTATGTTTCTGCTGGGTGACCATGGCAACGTTTCATTTCCCTTCCATTTTTCACCACTGATTTCATTTTGGATTTCCTTTATTTTATTTTTTTCTCTTTTTGTACTTTTCTTTATTGGTTTACAGTAAAGGATTTTCTTTCCACCCCCCCTTTGTTTGTTTCTTAATGCAACGAAAAATATTCGATCACCTTTTGTGCGTAAAATTCTCGATAATAATTGAATTGCTTTCTGATTTTTTTGCATTGTTTTTTTCTTACAGATCCACCGGAAATCATCAAGAAACCCCAAAACCTGGGCGTTCGAGTGGGAGGAGTTGCGACATTCTATTGTGCGGCCCGAGGAGATCCACCGCCAACGATAGTTTGGAGAAAGAATGGCAAGAAAGTTTCAGGTGAGGAAAAAAAATTTAAGTTAAGAGCACATTGCCTAAAAGTATGCTTCAAATAATTGTTTTTCGATGACATTTTTTGTATTTGATACCCTACCTTCTAGAATATTATCTAGAAAAATTAAAGGATCAGAGAGATGCTTGAAAAATATTCTTTAAAAAAAATCCAAGTCAATTGGAGATCCTCAAAAATAGTTTTTACATCAATTGGAGGTCCTTGTAAAATATTTTTAATACGTCCATGAAATGTCCTTTAAACGTAATATAAAAAATCCATGACTTCTTAGAGGTCCTTTAAATATATTAAAAGAAAAAAAACGCTTTAGTTGGAGGTCCATGTAAAATATTTATAATACGACCATGGAATGTCCTTAAATATTGTATAAAGAAAACCTTGGTCCTCTTAGAAGTCCTTAAATATATTTGAAATCCACGCTTAGTTTGAATGAAAATGTTTCCGAAAAGTTCACGTCCTTAAAAAATATTTGAAATCCACGCGCAGTTTGAATGAAATTGCTTCCGAAAATATTTTTGAAAAATCCACGTCCTATAAGATTTCCTCTAAAGACTTGATCCTACGCCCTGTTAGTGGTCTTTTAAAAATATTTTTGAAGAATCCACATCCTCTTGCAAGACCTCCGCTAAATATAACGTTAAAAATTTCACAACTTCTTAGAGATTCCTTAAAAATATTTTTAAGAAATCCATGTTCTCTTGGAGGTCCTTTAAAAATATTTTTTAAAAATTCAAGTTCTCTTAGAGGTCCAAGTGCCTTGAAAATATTTTTGGAAAATGCAGGCCCTCTTAAAGATCCTTAAAAACATTTTTAAAAATGGAGAGTTTTTAAAATTATTTTTAAAAAATCCATGTCCACTTGGAGAGATTTTAAAAGATATTTAAAAAAAAACACGTCCTCTTGGAGAGTTTTTAAAAATATTTTTAAAAAATACACTTCCTCTTGGAGAACCTTCAAAAATATTTGTAAACAATCCACGTCCTTTGGAGGACCTTTAAAAATTATTTTTTAGAAATCTACGTCCTTTGAAGGACCTTTAAAAATTATTTTTTAGAAATCTACGTCCTTTGAAGGACCTTTAAAAATTATTTTTTAAAAATCTACGTCCTTCGGAGGACCTTTAAAAATTATTTATTAAAATCTACGTCCTTTGGAGGACCTTTAAAAAATATTTTTAAAAAATCCCCGTCATTTGGAGAATCTTTAAAAATATTTCTTAAAAATCCACGTCCTTTCAAGAGACCTTAAATAATATTTTTAAAAATCCACGTCTTTTCAACAGACCTTAAATAATATTTTTTAAAAATCCACGTCCTTTTAAAAGACATTAAAAATATGTTTGAAAATCCACGACATTTTAAAAGACCTTTAAAAATATTTTTGAAAAATCCATGTCATTTTAAAAAACCTCTGAAAATATTTTTAAAAAATCCACGTCCGTTGGAGGACCTTTAAAAATTATTTTTTTAAAAATCCACGTTATTTGGAGGACCTTTAAAATTATTTTTTAAAAATCTACGTCCTTTGGAGGACCTTTAAAAATTATTTTTTAACAATCCATGTCCTTTGGAGGACCTTTAAAAATATATCTAAAAAATACACGTTCTTTGAAGGACTTTTAAAAATATTTCTTTAAAAATCCACGTCCTTTCAAGAGACCTTAAAAAATATTTTTGAAAAGTCCACGTATCTTAAAGGGTCTTTAACTTTTTTTTTTCTTTGAAAATATTAAAAATTTTCTGGCCTTTAAAGATATTTTTAAAAAATCCACATTCCCTTTGAGGTCCTTTAAAAATATTTTTGAAAAATGCAGGTCCTCTTAAAGGTCTCTTTAAAATATTTTTAAAAATTTAACGAAGGTCATTTAAGAATATTTTTAAAAATTCAACGGCCCGTTAGAGGTCCTTTAGAAATATTTTTAAAAAATCCACTTCCATCCAGGACCTTTAACGTCCTTTAAAAATATTTTTAAAAAATCCACATTCACCTATAACGTCGTTTATAAATATTAACGTTCGTTAAAAATATCCAGGACCTCTATAAAAATATTTTTAAACAATCCACGTCTATACAGGGCCTCTAAGAATATTTTTAAACAAATATTTTAAATTAAATTCAGGACTTCTACGTCCATTCAGGACCCCTAAAAATATTTTATAAAAAACCACGTCTATCCAGGACCTCTAAGAGATATTTTTAAAAAAATCCACGTCAATCCAGGACCTCTAACGTCATTTATAAATATTATCCAGGACTTCCAATTCCTTAAAAATTATTTTTAATATATATATATATATATATATATATATATATATATATATATATATATATATATATATATATATATATATATAAATTAAATTCAGGACTTCTACGTCCATTCAGGACCCCTAAAAATATTTTATAAAAAACCACGTCTATCCAGGACCTCTAAGAGATATTTTTAAAAAAATCCACGTCAATCCAGGACCTCTAAAGTCCTTTAAAAATATTATCCAGGACCTCCAATTCCTTAAGAATTATTTTTAAAAAATCCACGTCCAGGACCTCTAACGTCCTTTATAAATATTATCCAGGACTTCCAATTCCTTAAAAATTATTTTTAATATATATATATATATATATATTTATTTATTTATTTATTTTTTTTTTTGTGGAATATTTTTAAAAAGTCCACCTTCTTCCATAGGTCACTTATAATAAATTTTTAAAATTTCCATGGCCTGTTATGAGGCTTTTAAAAATAATTTCAAAAATCCACATCCACATCCTCCTTTAAAAATATTTTTTATCCGCATCCTCTTAGAGGTCCCTATTTTTTTAATCTAGGTTTTCTTAAAAATTTTCTCATCTCAGAGCTCCTTTTAAAAATTATTCCAAAAATCCTCAATTTCCAAAAAATCACGTCTGTTAGCCGAGATTTCCCTGCAGGATTTTTTTAATTCAATTTCTTGTTAATGTTGTTAACTCCGCACGTCGCATTGTTTTCCTTTTATATTTCTTTAATAATTTAATAAATCAAATACTGGAACAATATTGATTTTTTTTTTTTTTGGGTGTTCTTTGATTGGACAGATTATCAAACACATATAAACATTTATTTTAACACGTTCTGATCAACCTCACTTCCCCCTCTCTCCCTCTTATGACAACATATTGTACGAATAATGCTCATGCCGTAACGTTTTCCCTTTTCTTTGATTTTTTTTCCAGGCACCCAATCACGTTACACGGTATTGGAACAACCGGGAGGTGTTTCGATATTACGCATTGAGCCTGTACGTTCGGGACGTGATGATGCTCCATACGAGTGCGTAGCTGAGAATGGTGTTGGCGATGCTGTATCAGCAGATGCTACATTAACAGTGTATGAAGGTAAGTGCACACACTCCAAACACCCCCTATGACCTTTGACTATTTATTTAAGGCATAGATAGAGTGGTGGTCTATGGGAAAGGAGCCCGGCAACTCCAATGAAGGACAAAGTTTTTTTATATTTAATTAAATTTGCTCAAAATATTTACTAAACTCTCTGGCTTTTATTTTGGTTGCCAAAATCTCAAATGCCAACACACAACGTATGTATTTATTGTGTGTGGAAGAAGAGGTTGGGCTGAGTTCAGCTAACATCCTTTATCAAAAAATTAATCCTTGATAAACTACTGGAAAAATAGTAAAAATTGTATTTTTAAACTTTTTTATTGAATGTTGGTTAGTTGTTTTTTTTTTACGTCTCTGGGAACTTTTATTCCACAGCTGGTCTTGTTGTTGGTGTTCTTATTTTCCAGTGCAACAACAACATCCTCATGGTCTGTGTACTTTTAACTTTTTATATAAACATTTATTTTATGTTACCCAACATACCAAATTGACTTGAGAATAATATTTTAATAAGCTTTCAAAAATAAGCCTTAAGCTTGAGAAAATCTTGAGAATGTATTGAGAAATGGTTGTTTAACAATTATAGAATAATCGAAAGGGAACCCTTATTCATAAGCTTATTCTTGTAATTGCAGAATAAGCTTACGAAAGTAATATTATATCAAGCTTATTTTTTCAATGGTATAAAATATTTATTTTTTAATTATTTTACACATTTCATTCATTGATCGCCATCCCAGCTGTCGCTGCCTCCTGTTGCATTGATACCTAGATGATTTCTTTCCCCTTATTTGAGCTTTCGCATCTCCTCCACTAATTCTTCACTTCTCTTGAATTCTTGCAACTTTTTGACGCCTCTATTCTGAAATGAGATTGAAATAATATACACTACAGATTCCCAGATTTATTACTCATCATTACCTTAGAGTTTCGTCCAGAAATGGGTCTTAAATTCGCGTGATTTTGATTTTATCCAAAGAAAATATTTTTTTTGTCGACAATTTTCACAAAAAAATCAAAACAAATTTGTCAACAAAGGACAGATTTGAGAAAAGTTTGTGCAAAAAAGTTTTTCTCTAGCATTGTTGAGGAATTCTTACGATAAAATATTTTCATAATATTATTCTCAAGCTGTATTGTATTTTTGGTATGTTGGGTGAGTTCTGAGTTTCTATGTGTGTGTGTGTGTTGGGATACATGTGTTAAATTTCAAAAAAAAGTTTATTTTCTCTCTCTCTCTCTCTTCTTTTTTTATTTTATTTTTTTATTTATTTTTTTTTTTTTTTTTTTTTTTTTTTTTTTTTTTTTTTTTTTTGTTAAATTTTTGTGTGCCTTTGTGTGTGTGTGTTAGTGCAAGTTTAAATGTTGTTGTGGTAACATTTGATTTTGCTTTATTGATCTCTTTAACTCTTGAAAACTACGAGCAATGAGCTCAGAGAAAACTTCCATGGAAAAAAGAGAACCACTCATCCATATACCATGGCCATTCACATGAAACACACACACACCCACATACACCCACACAAACAAATAATTTTTAGGTACTTCCCAACATACCAAAATGGCTTGAGAATAATATTACATTAAGCTTATGAACATAAGCCTTAAGCTTGAGAAAATCTTGAGAAAACATTGAAAAATGTTTGTGTAACAAGTATAGAATAATCGAAACGGAACCCTTATTTATAAGCTTATACTTGAAATTGTAGAATAAGCTTACAAAAATAATATTATAATAAGCTTATTTTTGTAATAGTATATAATATTATTATTTTTTTAATTTTTAATCATTTTTCACATTTTTTTCTTAATGGACATCCCAGTAGTCACTGCCTCATGTGGCCTTGATACCCTGACGCTTTCTTCTCCCTTATTTGAACTTCTGCATCTCTTCCACTAAGACTACACATCTATTGAATTCCTTCAACTTTTTTGATGCTTCCAATCTGAAATGGGATTGGAATAATTTATGTGAAAGATTCCCGGATTTATTATTCATGCATACCTTAAGGGTTCGGTCCAGAAATGGGTCCTAAATTCGCGTGATTTTGTTTTCTGCCAAAGAAAATAATTTCTTGCTGACAATTTTCACAAAAAATCAAAACTAATTTGTCAACAAGGGACAGATTTGAGAAATGTTTGTGGAACATAAGTGTTTCTCAAGCATTGTTGAAAAATTATATTTTTATAATATTGTTCTCAAGCTGCATTGTATTTTTGGTATGTTGGGTTGTTGTAGTGCTTTGACAAATTCTTATGAGAAAATAAATTTTGCCAGGAAGCTCAGACTCACACACACAGGATGTCGGAAAAATAGAGGCATTGATTAAACTATTGCTGGTTCTGCTTTCTCTTGCCCCCTCCCTTACACTCTTCTCTTGTATGGAGGACCAACTTTTGACCCAAAAGCCTAATCAACTAACAATGTTATTTAAGTTTTCAAAAATCAATGGGTTTTTTTCCGGAGAGAAAGGGAAGCCAGGCTATGCAAAAGAAGTTGAAAAATCAAATATTTTTTTTTCGGGGCATGCTTTTAGGCGAATTTGTGTTGGCCATGCTTTATTTGTTTTTCATTCGAATTTAGTGGTTTTCCGGTGTAGAGTTTTAATCAAATCTATTTTATTATTTTTTTTTTTTTTTTGTTTTTATACCCTCTACCATATAATGGATGGTGGGTATATTAACTTTGTCATTCCGTTTGTAACTCCCCGAAATACTCATACCAGACCCAACAAAGTATATATATATTCTTGATCAGCGTAAAATTCTAAGACGATTCAGCCATGTCCGTCTGTCCGTCTGTGTGTCTCTCTGTCTGTCCGTCTGTATGTCCTCCGGATATTTGGTATTTTGATGATTTTAGCGACATTATTCACCAGAATTGTTTCAAATTTGGTATTTAAAGTTCGAAACGGATACTACAGCCTAAGACAGAAAATTGTCTATGCAGATCCAGGTCTTCGTATAGGCTCCATATATCTGTACCTCCCTATATTCGGTATTTTGATGATTTTAGCGACATTATTCAACGGAATTGTTTCAAATTTGATATTTGAAGTTCGTAATGGATATTACAGCCTATGACAGAAAATTGTCTGTGCAGGTCCACGTCTTCGTATAGCCCCCATATAACGATATCTCCCGATATTCGGTATTTTGATTATTTTAGCGACATTATTCACCGGAATTGTTTCAAATTTGATATTTGAAGTTCGCAATATATACTACAGCCTATGACAGAAAATTGTTTGTGCAGGTCCACGTCTCCATACAGCCGCCATTTAACGGTACCTCCCAATATTCGGTATTTTGATGATTTTAGCGACATTATTCACCGGAATTGTTTCAAATTTAATATTTGAAATTTGAAATGGATACTACAGCCTATGACAGAAAATTGTCTGTGCAGGTCCACGTCTTCGTATAGCCCCCATATAACGGTATCTCCCGATATTCGGTATTTTGATTATTTTAGCGACATTATTCACCGGAATTGTTTCAAATTTGGTATTTGAAGCTCGAAATGCACACTACAGCCCATGACAGAAAATTGTCTGTACAGGTCCACGTTTTCGTATAGCCCCCCTATAACGATACCTCCCTATATTCAGTATTTTGATAATTTCAGCGACATTATTCACCGGAATTGTTTCAAATTTAATATTTGAAGTTCGAAATGAATGCTACAGCCTATGACAGAAAATTGTCTGTGCAGGTCCACGTTTTCATATAGCCCCCATATAACGGCACCTCCCTATATTCGGTATTTTGATGATTTTAGCGACATTATTCACCGGAATTGTTTCAAATTTGGTATTTGAAGTTCGTAACAGATACTACAGCCTATGACAGAAAGTGGGCTTTGCAGGTCCACGTTTTCGTATAGCCCCCATATAACGGTACCTCCCGATATTCGGCATTTTTATGATTTTAGCGACATTATTCAACGGAATTGTTTCAAATTTGGTATTTGAAGTTCGTAATGGATATTACAGCCTATGACAAAAAATTGTCTGAGCAGGTCCACGTCTTCGTATAAGCTCAATATATTCTTGTACCTCCGCATATTCGGTATTTTGATGAGTTTAGGTACAATACCCACCGAAATTGTTTGATATGTCGTAATTGAAGTTCGTAATGGATGCTACAACCTGTGACAGAAAATTGGTGGCTATGCTGGACCAGGTCTTCGTATAGGCTCCATATATCTATACCTTCCTATATTCGATATTTTTAAGATTTTAATAGAATTTTTAAGGGATTTTATTTTTTGAAAATTTCTAAATTCGTTTCACATTGTGGAGGGTATTCCAAGTTCGGAACGGCCGAACTTACTGCTTTTTAACGGAATACAAAATGAGGTTCATCGCTTCATTTCCAGCGCACAATGGTCGTTGGGCTATTGTGTCTGGAGTATTTTGGAAAGTAAGGTTGGCACTAACAAATACCAAAGCGTCGATCACCTCAAGCCAGCGCTTCGCTGGGAATGGGCCAAAATACCGCAGAGCAATATTCGGCCATCGTGTGGCCACCAAAATCTCCGGATACCAATCCGTTAGACTATTGTATTTGGAGTATAGTGGAAAGCAAGGTTGGCATTAAAAAATACCAAAGTGTCGATCACCTCAAGCAAGCGCTTCGCCGCAGAGCAACATTTGGGCAGCGTGTTACGTTTGAAGGCCATAATTCGTGCCAAAGGTGACCAATTCGACAAATCTAAACTTTTTCTAAAATTGAATGCTATTTCCGTTCATTCAATAAAATTTGAAAAAAAAAATGTAAAAATTATGGCGTTTGACTTTGTTGCAGTTGTTTTATCTCACCTCATATTAGTGTCATATGGGAAGTGCCTGTTCCCAATTTAGAGTAAGCCTTTTTATAGCATATTTATGGGCGCTTCCGTAATTATTATGACATTTCATATTTGAAACATATGGAAGTAGTGTTTTCACACTTACTTAGAGTTTTATAGCATACTTTTAGGTGTCATCTATTTTTTTTTTTCAAAAAACTTTTAAAAATTGATCTTTTGTCCTTGGAAAAATCCTTAAAAATCTTCTTGTATCCTTGAAAAAATATTTTTAAAATTAGATGAAGTTAGTCCTTTAAAAAATATTTTCAACAAAAAATATATTTGATAGACCTCAAAAAAAATATTTGTTCAAGAATTCAAATTTTTATAATCACTTTTATTTACGTCGCATATGCCTCAATTTGTTTTTTGTCCTGCCACAATAACACCAGCTGTTGCTTTTCCCATTTAAGTAAATTGTCCTTCTAATCCTTAACAACGCCATAAACATCAAAACCTTAACTAGTTTTTATTTTCATTGGCAATCCTAAGGTACTTTCTAAATATTTGCCAGAACAAGAAAAAATCTGAACAGTTTCCGATTGCTGGAAAAAAAATTAAAAAAAAAAACTACGTACCGCCTACCTTGGTAACAAAAATTACAAAAACTCGTCCTATTCCCAACACAAAATTCTAATAACAGGGAAAAAATGTCACAGATTCATGGCAGGGAATACCATTATTGGGAGGTAACGGCGTACCAGGCTTGGTAGGCATCTACAGTATTTGAGGACAATAAATGTCTGAGTGAACCAATGAATTGGCTGGCTGGCTGACTGGCTGTGTACCAATGTGCTCGTCATGGTAATGCTCATCCTATATCGTCTACTACACCGCCATTGCCTCCCACTCCTTCCCCCCTTCCTCCCTCCTCCTCCTTGCCGCAGTCTGGAGTGTATTAATAACATAAATTGTAGTGTAACGCAAATTAAAAGGCATCTGGCATATGGGATTTTTCTTCGTTCGTGGTGCCAGTTACAGTTGTAACACCAAAAATAGTGGTTAGTTAAAAAGGGCACAACTGCAGATTCATGCGTATTTCTCGTGGTAGGGGGCAGGAGGAGGAGGAGTAGGGGAACAAAGATTTAGTCACCAAGAACAATTTTTATTTGTGCTGGCCATGGGAAACAGTTGAAAATTGTTGCCCTTTCCAGACTAGGCACCAAAAAATGCATTATTTTGCCAGTGGATATACACATGATGCTCCCATGTTACGCCACTTAAAATTCCCGAAACCAAATATGGAAGTGTGAGTGCGTCTGCTCTGTCTGTCTGTGTATTTTATGACATAAAATAGATTGTGTGATATTGTAAGGGCAGTCTTAAAATCCATATGAGGTTTCAAGTTTTCAATTTGGCCTCCTAGTAGAGTAGGCTGCCTCTAAGTGACTGGTGGTGTGAAGGCCTTAAAGTGTGCACTAATTTTAAGTTTTATTGCAAAAATGAAGCGTAAAGCGTTTCTTAAAATAATTAAATTATTTTTATTAGCAATATTTTTTAGGTCTAAGTAAAGCTGGTTATCATCCAAAATTCAAAATTTGAAAAAAATTCAAAATTTAGCCTTAAAGTAGGCCACATTGTTGGCACATCTAAATCCAAATAAAGCTCTTCCATAAAATACATAAGACTATGGTATAAACTTAATTATTTCTAGGGCTTTAATAATTTTAAAAATCGAAAAATATATTCATAAGAAATCCACATTAAAAATATTCTCAAAAATTGGGAAACATCTTCTGAGAAAATCCCCGAGAGACCTTTGTAAAAAATAAAAAATAAATAAATGGAAAATATTCTTATAAAATACCTTTAGTCTTGTGGGAAAAATGTTTAAATAAACCCATGATTTCAGTCCTTGATCAAAAATTTCATAAAAAAAACTCCTCCTTTGAAGTCCTTGGAAAAAAGTTTTCCTAAAAAGTCACTATAGTCCATGAAAAAAAAAACATACGTAACAGCCCAAATAAATCCTTATAAGAAATATTGTAGAAAATCTAGATTAGTCCTTTGAAAAATTGTTTTTTTTTTTTTAAATACATCAATTAAGCAGCAGCTCGGTCCGGCCAGGCCGAACTTTTAATATACTCCACCATTTGGAAGCAATTTGAATTTTTTAAAAAAAATTAAGGAAACTAGCACTTGAATGAAAACTGGAGAATATACAAAGACGTGGACCTGCTTACGAAATTTTTTGTCACAGGCTGTAGTATCCATTACGAACTTCAATTACCAAATTTGAAATAATTCCGGTGAAAAATGTCGATAAAATCATCAAAATACCGAATATCGGGATGTACCGTAATATGGGGGATATACGAAGACGTTGATCTGCTTACGAAAATTGTTTTTCCATAGGTTGTAGTAACCAGTAAGATCTCCCAATACGAAATTTGAACCGATTCCGGTAAATAATGTCGCTAAAATCATCAAAATACCGAATATAGGGAGGTATCGTTATATGGTGGCTATACGAAGACGTGGACCTGCATACGAAATTTTTTTCCATAGGTTGTAGTTCCCATTACGATCTTCAAACATAAAATTTGAAATAATTCCGGTGAATAATGTTGCTGAAATTATGAAAATACTGAATACGAAGACGTGGACCTGCATACCTATTTTTTCCATAGATTATAGTAACCATTAAGATCTCCCAATACGAAATTTGAACCGATTCCGGTGAATAATGTTGCTAAAATCGTGAAAATACCGAATATTGGGAGCTACCGTTAAAGGGGGTTTTACGAAGACGTGGACCTGCATAGACAAATTTTTGCATTGGCTGTAGTACCCACTAGGAACTTCAAAAACGAAATTTGAAATAATTCCGGTAAATAATGTTGCTGAAATCATGATAATACAGGATATCGGTAGCTACGGTTAAGTGGGGGCTACACGAAGACGTTAACCTGCTTACGAAATGTTCTGCCATAGGCTGTAGTACCCATTACGAACTTCAAATGCCAAATTTGAAACAATTCCGGTGAATAATGTCGCTAAAATCATGAAAATACCGAATATCGGGAGGTACAGTTATATGAGGGCTATACGAAGACGTGGAAATACATACAAACATTTTTGTCGTAGGCTGTAGTACCCATTACGAACTTTAAATACGAAAATTGAAATAATTCCGATAAATACTATCGCTGAAATCATTAAAATACCGAATATCTGGAGATACCGTTATATGGGAGCTATACGAAAACATGGACCGACATGATCCATTTACGAACTTAAACTGCCTTCTGGTAAACTATGCATGTATGCAAAATGTTAGCCTTCTATCCCAATTCGTTCGAAAGACAGACAGACATCTCCAATTCATTCGAAAGACAGACATCTCTAGATCGTCTTAGAATTTTACGCTGATCCGGAATATATATATTCTGTAGGAGTTACAACGGAATGACAACATTAATATACCCTCCATAGAATGGTGGAGGGTATAAAAAGAGCCTACGAAAAAATAATCTTGACTCCATCGAAGTTATGGGAAAAATATTTTTTGGTAATTTTTACCTAAAAGTATGCTTCGCATTTAAGTGAAATAAAGTGTTAACTGTATAAATTGCCATTTACATTTAAATTACATAATATAGGTATCGAATTTTCATTAATAGAAATTTTCACAAAATTCCTCGTTTGAAGTCCTCGAAAAGAATGACCTAAAGTATACGATAGTCCATTCAACAACTATCCGTAAAAGTCCACATCAATTCTTGGTAGAAATATTATTGAAAGTCCACACTTGTCCTTAGAAATGTTGTTTTGAAAAATCCACGATAAGCCTTGGGAAAAAATTCTCTTGAGAATCCATTGAAGTTCCCCATGTTTGTCATGGAAAAAATATTTTTTGGTAAAATTTTACCCAAAAGTATGCTACATATTTTTGCACATATCTAGTAAAAATAAAGTTCTAGTTTTATTTACTATCATTTATATTTAAATGAAATAGTGTATCGAATTTTTATTAAATGAAATTTTAATTAAATTTAGAATTCAGGAAAAAAAATCCTAAAAATATGCCACATATTTTTGCATATTTTTTGTAAAATAAATTACTTATTTTATTAATTTAAATTCACATTTAAAAATTTTTATATTTAATGTAAAAAAAAAAAATTTAAATTTTGCCTTAAAGTATGCCACATATGTTTGCACCTTCATATTAACATATGGTGCTAATTTTATCAGTTATCATTTACATTTCAATAAAATAATATATCGAATTTTTAAGAAACTTTTCAAAAATGCTCCTAAAAGTATGCCACATATTTTTGCACATAGAAACCAAGCTGCGTCCCCCTTCTATCATTAAAATTTCAAATACAATTTTACATATTTTGTGTTCCAACCATGACTTTTCCCCATTATCGCCTCTTGTAATTTCCATAACAATAATTGTTATTTTGTTTGTTAGTCGTGGGTGAGCGAACGGTGGTAAGGGTGTAGGGGAAGGCAGTCACAACGCAGCTCATCATCATCATCATTATTATTCGCAGCAATAAAAGTTGATTGTTTCTGAATTCCAAGCAATTTTTCTATTTTGTAACCAGAGAGAGAGAGAGAGAGAGAGAGAGAGAGAGAGAGAGAGAGAGAGAGAGAGAGAGATTGTTAACAATAATTTGCAAAAACACAACGAAAAAAATCTGAAATGGTTCCTCAATTTTAATAGTCCGTCAATGATGATGAAACAAAGCTTCAGCAGCAACAACAACAAGAAACAACAAATATTGCAATAACAATAACTGCCACAATTATAAATGCTAACAAACATTACATTGTTTTGCCATTAAGCGGAGAAGGGTAGTAAGGGTTGGGGGTGGTGGTGGTGGTTGATGTTGGTTCATAATTGACAGAAAATATTTTTTAAAAAAATCATTACAATTATTCGTAATTGCTCTTCGAGGAATATTGAGATTGGAATTTGTTAGTTTGTTCTTTGTTTTTGGGAAAAAAAATCAAAGGGGTTAATGATTGGATAGAGGAAGGAGGCCTCTAGCAGTGGTCTATTCCTTAAAAATATATAAAAAGTTTAAATTTTTATAAGAAATATAATACCCTCACAGAAATTTTTAATTTTTTTTTTTTTTTTAAGTGAACCCTTCTAGAGGCCTCTTTATTTAGAATACATCTCCGCTCTACTTAAAAAAAAACACAAAAAAAAAAATAAAAAATCCAAGTTTTCTTAAGAATCTACTTAGCCATTGGAAGAAAATAAAGATAAAGATGTTTTTTCCAATGTGTGGAAAAATTTTTTTTAAATCCACCAAGTCCTGGCAAAAATAAAAATCTTCGTGAAAAATCTATATAAGTCCTTAAAAAATATCTTAAAAACCCAACTTAAAACTTACCCAAAAATATCCTTAAAAATTCATTTTATCGTAGAATAAATATTCTTGGAAAATACACGAGAAAATACTCCTATAAAATAATTCCTTGAATCCGGTGGAAAAGTCTTTGTCCTTTTATTTATAAATTTATAAAAACATCGATTGTGCTTGTAAAAAATCTCCGTGAAATGTGCATGTTAGTCCAAGAACAAAATATTCTTAAATGTAAATAAAAATATTATTTTCTTAAAAAAATATTAAGTAATCCTTGGAAACTATTCCTAGAATGTCTATGTTTGTCGTTTAAAAAAAAAAATTGTTAAAAAAAATCCTTGCGAAAAACAAATCTTAAAAATCCATTTCTATTCTATTCTTAAAAATCTATAATGGTTTTTTAAGAAATATATTTCAAACCCCACATTAATCCATGGATAAATATTGCTATTGCAAATTTAGTAACATTTAGTACGCGTACCCAAACCATTATATACGCCTATCCATCGTAGACACCAAGAGTGATCTAAATTTAGTACCATTTAGTACTTTTTTTTCACAATTATGGTACAAATTTCCAAACCCACCTCCATATCTTAATTCCAGATACCAACAAAAACCACAATATCAAATTTGAGGATTCCAGTTGTATAACTTCACCTAGTACCCCATTTAGTACCACTTAGTACTTTTCGTATAATTATGGTACACATTTCAAAAACCACCTCCCTGTCTCATTCCAGATACCGACAGTGACCTCAACATCAAATTTAAGGATTTAAGACCTTTGCTTTTACCCAATATGGAATTTAGTACCATCTAGTACTTTTCGTACAATTTTGGTACACATTTCAAAAATTACTTTCATGTCTCAATTCCAGATTAATATCAAATTTGAGGTTCTACCCATATCCCTTTACTCAATACCAAATATAGTACCATTTCGTACTTTTCGTACAATTATAGCACACATTTCCGAAACCACCGCCATATGTTTATGGTAAACTTGAGCAGCAACCCTAATACCAAATTTCTAACTTCGAGCACCATCTGTTCATCCAATATCAAATTAGTACTAAATATAGTACTATTTAGTACTTTTTGTGCACTTTTAGACACATTTCCAAAATCACCCTTTTATCGCACACCTACCCCCCAACTGAGACATTCTCAAAACCACCTCCATATCTCAATTCCAGATACCAACAGAGACCTCAACATCAACTTTAAGGATTTCAACCCTTTGCTTTTACCCAATATCGAATTTAGTACCATCTAGTACTTTTCGTACAATTTTGGTACACATTTCAAAAATTACTTTCATGTCTCGATATCAAATTTGAAGATTCTACCCAAATCCCTTCACTCTATAGCAAATATAGTACCATTTCGTACTTTTCGTACAATTGTGGCACACATTTCCGAAACCACCGCCATTTGCCCGGGCTACTCACAAACTGCGACCCTAATAACAAATTAAAATTTCAAGCTCTATCTGTTTAGCCAATACCAAATTGTACCAAATATAGTACTATTTAGTACTTTTGTGCACTTTTCTAATACCAACTCTTTATCACAAACCTAGCACCAAGAGTGAGCCTAATAAAAAATTTCAAAAATATAAAATTTCACCCCTAAACAAACTTTTCCAAATTTGGTACTATTTAGTACAATTCGCACACTTGGTACAAATTTCCAAAACTACCTTAATATATCAAACTTTTCTCCCAATCGCATTTGCCATACCAAATTTCAAGTTTTTATCTCCATACGTTCACACAATTTGAAATTGTACTATTTTAGAAGTTTAGTACCATTTTAGAACTATTTTTTTTTTTTCAAAAAAAAAAAAAAAAAAATCCAAAAATCCCTCAGTGATTTGTATTCCAAATTTTATTTTAATTCTAGCTCATTAAGTTTGTCCAATACAAAATATAAGTTTTTAGTACATTTTAGTACTTTTCCTACCCTTTTAGTACGAATTTAAAAAAAAAAGTGTAATTTTTGGATATTTTAAAAGGGTCTAATCTATTGTTTATTCTTATAAGAAAAAAAAAAAACACCTTCAGAGAATATTTTAAATTTTTATAAGAAATACAATATACATCTCCGCTCTGCTTAAAAAACACAAAACAATTAAAAATCCAAGTTTTTATCATCAAAACATTATCTTCAAAAATTGTACCATTTGAGAAGTTTAGTACCATTTTAGAACTATTTGTTTCCAAAAAAAATCCAAAACCCCTCAGCGATTTGTATTCCAAATTTTATTTTAATTCTAGCTCATAAAGTTTGTCCAATACAAATATTCAATTTTTAATACATTTTAGTACTTTTCGTACCCTTTTACTACGAATTTAAAAAAGTGTAATTTTTGGATATTTTAATAGGGTCTAAATAATATATGCCCTCTTTTTTTCTTTTCCTGAACAAAACATTCATTTTTAGGACAGCCATACATCTTATCCTTAGCTTTCTAACTTAAATGGCGCCCAACGTTTATTCACCCAGCTAAATACCTTAATAAAACGGCAAATTATTTTAACATAATTTACCACTCCTTTTTTTCTTATTTTTGGTAACAGCTGGTTATTTGTTGGCTTTTGTAGTCGCTTGCCTCACCTTTATTACCACAAATTGCAGAAAATATGCTATCCTTCGGAGAATTTAAACTCTGTATTTAACAAACAAGCCGCGGTAACACCCGCAACCACTATTACCCTTTATTTCGAACATTATTTTCGAAACTCTATTAGTGGTTTTTTGAGGAGGGGGGTGGGGTGTCATGGTAGTTGGTATACCATATAACAAAAGTGGCAACAACATGAAGCCAACTACCAGGGAGAGAGAGAGAGAGAGAGAGGGAGAGAGGAAAAAAATCACACAAATTTAAGTCAAACCATTAAAAATGACTTTACCACCTTTAACAACAAAACAATTTCAGTTTGGTTTATGGCATTTACCGGCTACCGTGACGTTGGACAAGGATGATGGCAATGCTGACGAGGATGATCATCATCATCAGCGTTGTGGTGGGGGTGTTGGTGGTGCTGGTAGTGGTGTTGGTAATACCGGTAACTTCAATACTTTAACCTCTAGCCTCTAGTTTACGAGTGTTGCTGTAAAGCTTTGGTGGCCAAAAAAAAAAATCTGCAAAGGCATTAAATCCCGTAGAAGGAGTAAAAAATCAATTCATTTTAAATGTATCAAACATGGCTAAAAGCCAAAAATACCCACACGCATACACACACACACTTCTCTTAATTTCCAGGGATGGCGTTTTCGAAAAATCCAGTTTACCATGATTTTTAGTTGCCCTAACGTTATAAGGAATCTCGGCCAAAAAAATAGGGAATATTTTTTGCCGAAAATAGGGAATCTCTGCTGATAACCGTATATATCTCTTTTGCGAAGATGGAGAACCCCTTCGCCCTCCCTTAAATTTTCCATGTGGCATGGTGGTGGTGTAATGGAGGAAAATACAAATTATCTTGTAAAATATGTGGTCTCGATGAATGATAATAATAACTATGGCCCCTCCTCGCCTTTCCTACCCCTCTCGCAAAAAAAAGATGAACGAAAGAAAAGAGTTATGGCCGGGGATATAATTTAAACATAAAAAACACACGAGTAACAGCTGGCCAAATTTATGGGCCAATACTTGTGGGGATTTTTCGCAGGATGTAGAATAGCATCGTTAATGTGGCTTGTAAAGGGCTTAACGGAGAATGTGGGCTGATAGGTTTCATCAATAAGTTGTGGGATTTTTTTTCTTAAGGAAATAGATTTATATCTAGGCCAGTGGTGGCTATCATCGGAATGAATAATAAATTTGGAATTGATAGCAAAACGGGAGGTAATATTTTTTTGGGAGAAGCAAAAGAAGAACGTTAGTTTTCTGCCCCTATAGAGAAATTAGATTTTGTGGATATATTGCAGAACAAAAAGAAAGGAAATATCTGCCAGGAATTTTGAATATTTTTGAAAATTTTCTAATATTCCGTAAGTTATTCAAGGTCGAGGTCAAATAAATTAAAAAATTTAATTTAAACATTTTTTTAAGACCCAAAATAGGAAGCTGACTTCGTCAACGAAAATTCCATCTTAAAATTTTTGACTCATTCCAACAGTTCGTTTTAGGCCCTTTTAGTTCTCCAAATGCCCAATTTATTTAGTTTGACAAAATTGTTTAATCAAGACTTTTCAGATTTTTTCTAATTTTTAAGGTTTCAGAATATAATTCAAGTTTTTACTTTTTCAAAAAGAATAATAGGGAAATATTTACCCTTTACTCCAAAAAGTCTTAAAAATATTTCATTTTGAGGTTTATATAGGTTTTGAGGAGGATATTAGTAAAACCATTGCATAAGGGACTCATCTCCAATTTTTCTGTCCAAAACTATTTCAACGTCTGCATCTATAAACCCTAGAAACTAGCAGTGACCTCAATATAAAATCTCAGAATTTCAGACCTCAATATCATATTTCTGAATTTTTTCCAAATTTTTTTAGACCTCATAACTCATATCCAAAAAATATACATCGTTCCATCCTAGACTCCAACAGTGATCCAAAATTTGTACCATTTAGTACGTTTTGTATAATTTTAGAACTCATTTGCAAAACCACATCCACATTTCAATTTCAGATATAAACTGAGACCTCAATATCAAATTTGAGGATTCTACCCATATCTCTTCACTCAATACCAAATATGGTACCATTTCGTACTTTTCGTACAATTATAGCACACATTTCTGAAACCACCGCCATTTGCCCGGGCTACTCACAAACTGCGACCCTAATAACAAATTTAAGATTTCAAGCTCTATATGTTTACCCAATACCAAATTGTACCAAATATAGTACTATTTAGTACTTTTGTGCACTTTTCTAATACCAACTCTTTATCACAAACCTAACACCAAGAGTGAGCCCAATATAAAATTTCAAAATTCCAGTTTCACCCTTTCACTCCTGAACAAGCTGTTCCAAATTTAGTACTATTTAGTACAGTTCGCACACTTAGTACAAAAATCCAAAACTACCTTTATATATCAAACTTTCTCCAATTCAATCGTAATTGCCATACCAAATTTCAAGTTTTTATCTCTACCCGTTCACAAAATACAAAATTGTACCATTTTAGAAGTTTCGTACCATTTTAGAACTATTCGTTTCGAAAAAAACAAAATCCAAAACCCTTTGGTACATTTATCCTGCACTTCATCAGTGGTGATTCTCATACCAAATTTTGGAATTCTATCTTATTCCAACTGTCTAACACAAATATTCAATTTTTAGTACATTTTAGTACTTTTCGTACCTTTTTAGTACGAATTTTAAAAAAGTATGATTTTTGGATATTTTAAAAGGTTCTAAATAATATATGTCCTACATTTCTTCTCCCGAAAAAAATCCATTTTTAGGACAGCCATACATCTTATCCTTAGCTTTCTAACTTAAATGGCGCCCAACGTCATTTAAATACCTTAATAAAACGGCAAATTATTTTAACATAATTTACCACTCGTTTTTTTCTTATTTTTGGTAACAGCTCGTTATTTGTTGGCTTTTGTAGTCGCTTGCCTCACCTTTATTACCACAAATTGCAGAAAATATGCTATGCTTCACTTAGTACCAAATATAGTACCATTTAGTACAATTTTAGTACACCTTTCTTAAACCAGCACCATATCTTAATTCCAGATACCAAAAGTGATATCTCTATTAAATTTCAGGACTCTAGCCCTATCCATTCACCAATTACCAAATTTAGTACTTTTTGTACTATTATAGTACGCATTTCCAAGACTATCTCAATTTCAGATACCAACAGGGACATCAATGTCAAATTTGAGAACACCAGCCCTGTCCTTTTCGTACAAATATAGTACCCATTTCCAATCCCACCTCCAATATCTAAATTCCAGATACTAACAGAGCCCTCAATATTTAGTTTTGGGATTCTAGCCCTATCCCTTCACCTAATACCAAATTTAGTACCATTTAGTATTTTTCGTACAAATATAGTACGCACTTGAAACCCCACACCTATATCTCAATTCCCGATACCAACAAAGACCTTAATATAAAATTTGAGGACTCCAGCCCTATCCCATCAAGCAATACCAAATTAGGTACCATTTAGTACTTTTCGAACAATTATGGTACGCACTTCCAAAAACATCCCATATCTATATTCCAAATACCAACAGAGTCCTCAATTTTAAATTTGAGGATTCCAGCCATGTCCCTCCACCAAATCCCAAATTAGGTACCATTTAGTACTTTTCATACAAAAATAGGACGTATTTCCAAGACCATTTCATATCTTTATTTCAGATACAAACAGAGACCTTAACATAAAATTTCAGAATTATAGCCCGTGTCTCTTCACTTTATTCCTAATTTAGTACCACTTAGTACTTTTCGTACAAATTCAGGACGCATTTCCAAAGCCACCGCCAAATCTCAACCACATATACCATACGTAATCGGAATATCAAATTTCAGAATTTTATCTCTATCCCTTCACCGAACACCAATTATAGAACCATTCGGTACTTTTTGCACAATTATGGTACACATTTTCCAAAAGCACCTCTATATATCCAGGCTACACAATGAACAGCGACCCTAATACCAACTTTCAGATTTCAAGCAATCTCTATTCATCCAATACCAAATTTTATCAAATAGTACTTTTTTGTACTTTTCGTACAATTGTACACATTTCCATAACCAACTCTTTATCACAAAACCAATTACCAACAGTTACCTCAATATCAAATTTGAGGATTCCAGACCTATACCTTCATCAAATGCCAAATTTAGTACCATTTAGTACTATTCGTAGAAATGTAGTACATATTTTCAAAATCACCGCTATATCTCAGTTGCAGATACCAGTAGAGACCTCGGTATCAACTTTGAAAATTCTAGCTCCTGCCCCTTAAGCCAATTCCAATTTTAGTACCTGTATCTCTATCCCTTCAGTCAACATGAAATATAGTACCATTCAGTACTTTTCCTGCAATTATAGTACACATTTTCCAAAAGCACCGCCCTATGTCCAGGCTACACATAAACAGCGGTCCTAATAGTAAATTTCAAATGTTAATCTATATCTGTTCACCCTATACCAAGTTGTACCAAAGTTAGTACTATTTTGTACTTTTCTTGCACTTATAGTACACATTTCCAAAACCACCTTTTTGTCACAAACCTACCACCAAGAGGAACCCCAATGCAAATTTTCAAAATTCCAGCTTCATTCGTACAGCCTAAACCAAACTTTTACAAATTTAGTACCATTTAGTACAGTTCGTACACTTAGTACATATTTCCAAAACCACCTTTATTTACCAAAATCACAAATTTTCCAACACTGATTCTAATACCAAATTTCAAGTTTTTAGCTTTATCCATTCCCATGGTACCAAATTGTACCATTTTTGGACTTTTCGTAATCTTAAAGTTTACATTTCCAAAAACTCTTAGGTACATCTGTCCTCCAGAAGTGCCTCTCATTCCAAATTTCTCAATTCTGGTTCATTACGCAAAGTTTTACATTTTTAGTACATTTTAGTACTATTCGTACCTTTTTAGCAGGAATTTCTGAAAACGCGCCCTGGTCAAGACTGACACTCGTGCAAAATTCCAAGATTCTAGCTTCAGCCCTTTCTGGAATTGATTCTCATTCAGTCAGTCAGTTATTTTTAGCTCTATCCGTTCACATAATACCAAATTGTACCATTTTAGAATTTTAGTACCATTTTAGAAATTTTCGTAACAACAACTTTCAAATTTCCAAAAAAAAAAAAAACCTTTGGTACATCTATCCTACATCTATCAGTGACTCTCATTCCAAATTTCAGAATTCTACATCATTCTAAAAAGGACTTAATTTTTAGTACACTTTATTACTTTTCGTACCTTTTTGGTACGAATTTCAGAAATCACAGCCTTATCACACGCCTACGCATCAAGACTCTCGTGGAAAATTTCAAGATTCTATCGCCAGCCCGTTCGGTATCTGTTTCTCATTCTGTCAGTCAGTTATTTTCAGCTCTACCCGTTCACATAGTACCAAATTGTAGCATTTTAGAACTTTAGCACCATTTTAGAACTTTTCGTAACCATAACGTATAAATATGAAAAAAAAAACCTTTGGTACATCTATCCTACATCTATCAGTGACCCTTATTCCAAATTTCAGAATTCTACATCATTCTAAAAAGGACTTAATTTTTAGTACATTTTATTACTTTTCGTACCTTTTTGGTATGAATTTCAGAAATCACAGCCTTATCACACGCCTATGCACCAAGACTCTCGTGCAAGATTTCAAGATTCTATCGCCAGCCCGTTCGGTATCTGATTCTCATTCAGTCAGTCTGTTATTTTCAGCTCTACCCGTTCACATAACGCCAAATTGTACCAATTTAGAAGCTTAGGACCATTTTAGAACTTTTTGTAACCATAACGTACAAATTAAAAAAAAAACCTTTGGTACAATTATCCTGCATCTATCAGTGACTCTGATTCCAAAATTCAGAATTCTATAGAATACTAAAAAGTATTCAATTTTTAGTGCACTTTAGTACATTCCGTACCTTTTTGGTTAGAATTTCAGGAAACCCAGCCTTATCACACGCCTACGGTACGGTGATTTCCGATATTCGTCCTATATTTCCATCAAAATAACTTAATAGTACTAAATTCCGTATTGGGTGAAGGGATGGAGATAAATTTCTGAAATTTTATATTTGGGTGACCCTCCTGCACACCTTCAAGATTCTAGATTCAGCCATGTCGTATGAATTCAGCCGTTTCGTTAAATTTCAGCTTTTTTGTCAAATATCAGCCTTTTCGTTAAATTTCAGCCGTGGCGTCAAATTTCAGCCGTTGCGTCAAATTTAGCCTTTTCGGCAAATTTTCAAACTTTTATAGATTTTTAAAAAAAATTCAGATTTTTTTTTAAAAAAAAATCCTCTTTTTATTCCTTTCTTAATTTAATTTTGTAATTTATAATTTTTGTAATTTTTTTAAACGAAAAAAAAAATTGGCAAAGTCACAAAATTGTCTGTTCTGTGGGCGGTACCCACTAGTCAATTCAAATGCCTGCCTATTAACAACAACAAATGTTCAAACATATTGTTGTCGTCCTAACTACAACCTTCTGGTTGTTCAAGCATCCAACCAACCAACCAACCAATTGAGGTCAGGCTCTCTAGACAAACTTCGCCATCATTAAATCCCTCTAAAACTTATAATTCAATAGCCTTTAAATTCATTAATCATACTTTCCACTTAAGTCCTTAGCAAAAGTAACTGTGTATGTACAAAGTTTGGAGGATAGCTGGAATTCCAGAAAACTGCAGAATTCTCGATTGCATTGGCAAAAATATGCAATGATCCAGGCTTTGGGTGGAGGCTGGTCTCTTGAACAAGTTTTCATTACCCACACACACACACACACAAAATAACAACAGCCACAGTATTTGTGTAATTTAGAGCAAACGGCAAATTAGTGGAAACTCCTTGAGAGAACACAGGCCATGGAGTTGTATTCTCAACTTGGGAGGGGGAGAGGCCGACATGTAACACTTTATGAAGATACTTTTGTGGAGAATTTATTTAACATAAGTTTTCAAGTAGTTTTTCGTTTCCAATGTTTTGTAATAATTTTTACCATTTATGAACCCCTCTCCTTCTCTCCCTCTCTCCTTCTCCTTCTCCTTCTCCTTCTCCTAACTTCAACTATGTCTCTTATCTTGTATGGTATCTTCTTTTTTTTTTGTTCCCCTTAACTTATGTACTCAATGGGTGGCAAAAACCATTTTTCTGGACCTTTAAATATGTTTCCAGCGGAAGTAACAATTTTATGGGCGTTTTTCGTTTTGTGTGTGTGTGCCTCTTAGGCATCCATTGAGAGTACCACATGCTAGGCATCCGACCATCCCACCCATGGTGACAAACACAAGAGGCCAAGTTTTATTAAGGTTTTCGGTGGGTTGGCCTCATAAAAATGTGCAAAGATGACACCAGAATAGGATGAGGATGACTCCTTGGTCGATATTTGGTTACAAATTTTTATGGCTATAAATGGGCAGAAAGTTTTAACCTCGAATAGAATGAGCGAAATGTGAGAGGGAGAAAGAGAGTGGGTATGGATGAGAGAAGGCCTGCAGACTACGCAATTTGATCTTCCAAAATATGCATAAAAGCATTAAAATGGGCATCTATTTAAATAGACACTCTTATGGTTTTCAATATTCCAAGGATCTTAAAAATAAAAAGAAATAATAGAATAATAATAATAATAATAATAATAATAATAATAATAATAAAATAACATAAATAAAATATTTGGAAAAATATTGCCTGAATTGTAGCTTATATAAGGGTATTTAAAAAAAATAAATCTGTTTAATATTTTTCAAAACCTAAGGGAATATTATTAATAATCCATTTGTGTTGACTGAATAGTCTTTTATTTTTATTTATTTATTTTTTTTTTTTTTTTTTTGAAAATCCACGTATATAGAATCATTGAAAATCATTTGTAAAATCTAAGTTAACAGGTCCATGAAAATAATTTTCTTTCAAAATTCAGGTTTCGAGTGTCCTTGGAAAATATTTTTCAAAATTCGTTTTTATAGGTTAGGGGTTTCTTGGAAAACGTTTTCAAAATTTCTAATTAATTTTCGAAAACCAAGTTGATGTCTTTAAAGTCCTTGGAAAATAATTTTCAGTGTCCTAATTTTTACAAAGTTTGGAGGATCCCTAATTTTAAAAATAAAATATTTTTGAAATCCTTTAAGTTATTTTAAGTCCTTGTTTATAGGCTGAAGGCAGGATCCTAAAAGAAATATTTTAAAATAAAAAAAATAAATAATAATAATTCTTTAAATCTTCCTTAAAGTTCATATCCTGGTCAATATATGGTTCTGGGAAAAATATTCTTTAAAATTCACGTTTACATTATTATATTTTTTTTCCTTTTTTTCCCAAAAATGCTCCCCGACAATTTTTTTTAAAATTAAAATCCTTCAAAGAAATATTTTAAATCCTCATACATATTCCTGAATTTTTTTTTTTAAAGAAGCCAACTTATAAGAGTGAAGTTGGCTTCAAAAATATTTAAAGATCCAGGTCCGTGGTATATGGGTTCTTAAAAAAAAACTAAAATCTTTTTAATATTTTTCGAATCCTCAGGAAATATTTTTCATAATCCGCCTTTTTGGCTGACGCTCTTTGAGAAATAATTTCCAAAGTCCACATTTATAGACTAGAGGAGCCTTTGAAAATCATTTTCAAAGTCCATGTTTGCAGTGTCCTAGAAAAAATTTTTTAAAAATTCAGAAAAAAATGTCAAAATTGTCTTTAAAGACTTAAGATTTCTTGAAAAAAAAAATCAAAATTATCAATTAATTTTTGAAAACCAAGTTGATGGGTCCCTTGAAACACACTTTTAAATTTAGGTTTATTGGCTGGAAAACCCTTGGAAATTAGTTTTCCAAATCCCCGTGTACAGTGTCCCATTTTTAAACGTTTTTAATCCTATAAATTATTGTTATATCCTTACTTGTCCTTTTAAAGAAGTTTTCAAAACCAGCTTTTGCAGGATTCTTGAAATATTAAATACTTTAAAATTCACATTTGAAAGGTCCTCCAAAAATACTTGAGATATCAACGTTTGAAGTAAAATATTTAAAATTTCTAATTTGAGTGTCCTGAAAAAATGTTTTAGAATTATCATTTTGATAGCCCCTTAATAATCGTGGGTATAAACCATGTTCCGTGAAAATGATTTAACTAATATTTAGAGGGTCCTTGAAAGATCTAGTTTTAAATCGACATTTATAGCCTATAATTTCTCTCGAAAAGAAAATCTTTAGGGTCCTTGAAAAATGTATTAGTATACTCAACGTTTGGAAGGCCTACGTTCAGGGGGTCCTTGAAAATATTTTTTTAATCAAGTCTTATCTTCTATATGGATAGTGAACACATATTCTGAAAAATATTTTGAAGAGTCTTCAAGTAATGGTTATCAATGGAATTAACTTTGAAAAAAATTAAAAACGTCCACAGTTATGGCTTGTATGAACCTTAGGAAAACCTCCTTAAAATCAGGATTACATCGACTACATTGCTATAATCTTAAAATGTTCTCATTTGTGATCTTGAAGGTAATCCAAAAGAAAATTCTGTAAAATCCGCGTATAATAATTCCAATTCCCACTTTTGTAATAGTGGCTCTCAGTTATATTTCAAAAAAAAAAAGAACTCAAAGTTTAAGAAATATTTTAGAACCCCTTATATAGTCTTGACAAAATTATACTCGGTAAAAATTCTTCAAAAACCCGAGGATATATTCCTAAAACCACATAAATTTTGTGGTTCTGAATTATCTAAAATCCATCCTTAGAAGGATGCCCTTTAAAAAATCACATTAATAGCTTCTAGGGTCATGTTATTATTATTTATATTAATAATTTTAATAATAATAAATAAAATAAATTTTAATTAATATTTTTAATTTTTTAATTATTTATTTTTAAAAATTTTTCAATTAATAATTATTTTTTTTGATTGGTCAGCTGCAAAGTATGCAACAGTTTTTTTAAATCATTTTAACCCTTTGCTAAATCTTTCTCTTTCCTCCTATTTGCTTTGCTGTTGTTTATGCTAAATCTCATTTAATGTTTCCAGCAATTTGTTCTTTTCACGCAGATCATTATGTCAGATAAATGTTGTAGTTGGTCAGATCCTGGTCTACTTTATTCGACAGTTTAGAGGTTTGACGTCCCTCTTATTTCATATACATTTTTTTTAAATTATATATTGTGGTTTCTATAATATTTTGCACGGTGGTAGTGATTTTTTAAAAGCATCATAAATTATAAACTAGCAACAGCGAACTACACAGCAGCACACGGCACAGCTTGTGGCAGTAAATAAAGCTTACCCGGCAATAGAGGGAGAGAGAGAGAGAGAGAGAGAAAGCGAGAAAAAAAATCCACCACGACCATTAACCATCATTTATCGTCCATTCCATAAGCCATAGAGGCAGCCGATGAAGAAAAATCTGGAGGAGGAGGAGGAGGAGAAAAGAGAACCTTTAAATGTTTCCACCTTCATGCAAAATGCATTTCATGTTCATCATGTAAGACGTGAAGTTTTTTTGCAGCTGTTTTTGTTGTTGTTGTTGCTGGACATTTACATGGTGTGTGCATCGTTGGGAAAGGCTGGGTTAGATGTTGAAGGAAAAAAAACCTCAGAACACCTACCCAGCATTAGCATTAAATTGTAAAAACTATCTTTTGGCAGGGCAACAGAACCTCCCCCATTTACCACTTTCCATACATTTCCTCAGAGTTCCTGTTTGTTGTAGATGCGTCATCGACAAACAAAAGAAGCAACAACAATAACGTGACGGGGAAAAAATGGAAAACTAAACGTTTATCTCATAAATCGTTAAGTGTGGCCAACAAACCATGCCACAAATATTGCTATACCCATAACAACAACAGCTACAACTCCATCTATGGCAAGCAGAAGAAAAGCGTTTTCCACACACCCCACCCACACACACAGCAAATTGCTTTCAAGTCTGTTGCCATAGATTGCTCCGTTGAAGAACGCATTGCCGGGATTATGTCTTGCAACCGCATTATTCGACGGACGGGCGGATGTAACACGCCAAAGGAAAAACAAATGCGAAAAGTCAATGCGGCCGCTTGCCGGAGTTAAGAGAGAGTGGGAGAGAGAGAATGAAAAATCTTTTTCTTATTGACTTGATTTGTGTTTTTCTTATTCCATGGAAATTGTAAGCAGTTTGTTTAACAAATCGAAGAATGGAGAAAAAAAATATATGGAAACTTATAGACTTTAAAATGTAAAAGGGTCGTATTCTTTTCTGCGAAGGGAGGAAGAAAACTAAGACAACAAAATTAAAAAAAAATAATATTCATGAAAATGTGTTTGAAAAAGGTGGCTTTGCATTAGACTTCCAGGAAGAATATATTTCATTAAATATCTCTTTGAAAGATATTTTAATACATCCTTAAAAATATTATTTTTTTTTTTTGAGCAATCAACTCAATAAAATATTTTTTAAAAATCCAAACGGAAAATTTCTTGAGATATTGATAGAAAATTTAAAAAATTTATTTCCAAAGTGGTATACTTTGGAGGAGTCATTGAAAATAATTTTTTTTTTTGATCTAAAAATAAATAAAAAATTAGTTTCCCAAAAGATAAAATTAAAAATAAAATTCATGTGGAAAGGTCCTTGAATAAAATTTAAAAAAATTCCTAACAATTTTTTTTTTGGGAAAAATATACCATTTAAATCCAAAATGCTTAGAAAATCTTTTTAAAAATATTTAAAAATCCTTAAACAAATAAAAATCTTTCAATAATATGATTACAAAAGTAAATAAAACAAGCAATACATTTTTTCAAAATTCTTAAAAATTATTTGTAAATAAAAAAAAACACAAACTATTAAGAAATCTCATAAATAACAGTTAGAAACGAACATTGAAAAAAAATCTTTAAATAATATCTGAAAAAGGTCCTTGACTTTTTCAAACAAAAAAAAAAAAAAAAAACAAAATCCTCGTTGCTTCATTCTTAAATCAATTTTTAAAATGCACGTCGCCTGGTCTTTCGAAAAATATTTAAAAAAAAAAAATCCTCGTTGTTTGGTTCTTGTAAAACATTTTTCAAAAGTCCACATGGTTCTTAGTGTCCTTAAAAAAACTATTATAAAATCCATATTTGCCCCTGAATTGTCCTGAAAAAGCTATTTTTATAAAATCAATCATTTGGTAAATGAAAAAAATTTTTTGACACTGGAATTTTCGTGAACAAATATTAAAAATAATCAGTGTTTGGGAGTAGAAGGTCCTTGAAAAAATATTCGTAAGGAAAGTAGATTTGTGAGACCAAATATTCCTATGATATCTACACAACTTACTTCTTGAGAAAATTGTCTTAATAAAAGTTCTGAAATATCCACACTTATGCCATTGTTGGTCCTTCACGAAATATTCCTATGACATTTAAGTTCATGGTACTTGAATAAGTATTCGTTTGTTTCCAGTATACCTTCAAAAAATATTTAAAAAAAAAATCACTTTTATTTCTAAAAACGCTGTAGATAGCCTTAAAAAATAATCTTAAAAAATCCTCGTTGCTTGGTCTGACACTGTTGGTCTTAGAAAATTATTCTTAAAATTCAAATTTTTATCTCTAATGTCCTTTGGAAAAAAATCCACGTTTGACGCTCTGTTCGGTCCGACAAATATTTTTAGAAAATTCATTTTCGTGACATTGGAAGGTCCTCTTAACAAATCGACCTAGGTCGTTTTTAATACGGACCGTATTAAATATTCTAAAAACGCTGTAGATGGTCCTTAAAAAATAATCTTTAAAAATCTTCGTTGCTTGGTCTGACTCTGTTGGTCTTAGAAAATTATTCTTAAAATTCACATTTTTATCTCTCTAATGTTCTTGGGAAAAATATTTTTTAAATCTAAATTTTTGGACCTATCGTTCATTGGAATATTTTTCAAAATCTACATTTGCTTATTTTTTAATCTTAAAAATATATATTTTTTAAAATGCTTGTGGCTGTAGAATTTCCTCGAAACCCATACATAAAAAAAATCTTTTTTACATCCTGGATGACCCCTAAAAAATATTCCTTAAAAAATACAATTCCAATAAAAATCCTCTGAAAAATTGTCTTAAAGACTTACGGCTTTGGCTCTGATAGTCTTTGAAACAATATTTAAAAAAAATCGAAGAATTTGGCCCTCTTGGGCCATTTCAAAATTCTAGCACTCGAAGGTTCTTTGAAAATATTCCAAAAAATAAGAGTTCACATTTATGGCTTTGGATGATCCTTCAAATAATTATTTATCAAATGTCCACGTCAATATAAGCACCATTCAAAAAATATTCCTTTAGAAGCCATGTTGGTCCTATGATCCTTAATATATAGTTTTTTTTTTTAAGAAATCTACATTGGTCTCAGATTCCTTAACAAGGACTTTAATAAATATTTTGAATATTTTGAATATTGAAAAATGTTTTTATTTTTCTAAATCCCTGTCTGGAGCCATAGACATGGTCCTTGAAAATATTCTTATAGAATTAGGACCTTGAAAAAAATATTTTAAAAAATCGAAAATTTTGCACTCTTCGTCCTTATAAAAATTCTTTACAAAAATCCAAATTTCTGGCACTGAAAGATCCTTAAAAAATCAATATTTGTGGCTCTGGAAGTCCCTTTAAATAATTATTTATCAAATGTCCACGTCGCTATAAGGACCATTAGAAAATATTCCTTTAAAATCCATGTTGGTCTTATGATCCTTAATTTATTTATTTTTTTAAAGAAATCTACATTGGTCTTTGATTCCGTAACAAGTGTTTTAATAAATATTTTGAATATTTAAATATTTTGAATATTGAAAAGTATTTTTTTTTTTAAATCCCTATCTATGGCTCCAAATGGTCCTTGAAAAATATTCTTATAGAATTACGACCTTGAAAAAATATTTAAAAAAATCTAAAATTTCCAAATTTTTCAGGCACTGAAAGATCCTTAGAAAAATCAATTTTTGTGGCTCCTTTAAATAATTATTTATCAAATTTCCATCCTAATTTAAAGGACCATTACAAAAAAATATTTTTTTAAAATCCATGTTGGCCTTATGATCCTTAATTTATTTATTTTTTAAATCAACCTTGGTCTTAGATTCCGTAACAGGTGTTTTAATAAATATTTTGAATATTGAAAAATGTTTTTTTTTTAAATCCCTGTCTATGACTCCACATGGTCCTTGAGTAATATTCTCATGGAATTACGACCTTGAAAAAATATTTAAAACATCTTCGTCCTTATTAAAATTGTTTTCAAAAGTCCAAATTTCTGGCACTGAAAGATCCTTAAAAAAATAAATATTTGTGGCTCTGGAAATATTTAAATAAGGACCATTATAAAAAATATTCTTTTAAAATTCATGGTGGTATTATGATCCATAATTTATATGTTTTTCAAGAAATCTCTGTTGGTCCTTATCAAATCCTTAGAAAATATTTGAAAAAAAAAAAAAATACTAAACAAAAATATTTTGAATATTGAAAAATATTTTTTTAAAAAATCCTCGTTGTGGCTCCAAATGGTCCTTGAAAAATATTTCTAAAGAATTACAACCTAGAAAAAATATCTCTTCGTCCTTATAAAAAATCATTCGTGTAAACACCACCGCCAAGGGAACGCCCTTGGAATATTTGGCGGTGAAAGAAGATCCTATTGAGTTTGAGTTGTTTTTTTTTTCTCAAAAATCCACGTTTATCGCACTTGTTCCTCGTATCTCGGTCCTGGAAAAATAGTTTTCGTTATTGGCTTTTATGAGCCTGGAAAAATTATTCTGTAAAAAATCCATAACAATTTTTATGTATAATTCCCTTTAGCGCTACTCCCTCCAACCTTCATTTTCTTTTTCCCTGCATTTATTACAGCATACTTTTAGGAATATTGATATTCTGCAGCACAATCTTGCTTGTTGTAGCCTCGGACTTTATTATTGTTTATGAGAAAGGAGTAGAAAACGACGAAGAAGGAGGAGAAAATCTTTCTATTACTAGTTTAAGACCTCATAACTTATACAAAACTTTTACTTGCCACACACAGTCAAAGCCATGCATTTGTGTGTGTGTGAGTTTCTGTGTGGTGGAAGAAAATTTTTATGAATTTACTTTTTCTTATAAAAACCGAACCCAAAGCAGCTGAAAATACTTGTTACTCCAAACACACAAGAAAAATGGAATACTTCATAAAAATCATATAATGCAGCAAAGGTGGGATGGTGTGGTGTAGGAGGGGGTTGGGTCGATGGTCCCAGAACTTGGCAAAACTATAAACATATTTCTTTATTTTATGATTTTTTTGTAGAAGTTTTATTGTACTTTACGCATTCTTGGCAAACAACAAAAGTACACTTAAACGAAATATATGCTTGCAACGTGCTAAGAATTTAAAGCACAGTTTTAGGCTTAACAAAACGTAAGCCTCCCGCCGTTTTGTTTGCCAAAAAGTTGCTACACACGCACCCTCCCCGTAGCAGTCTTTCCCTGGGGGTCGCGTAGATAACTCATCTCTGGGCCACCTAACGAAGACAAAGTGTTAAAGGAGTCTTAACACTATTGACTTGGTTTGGTTGGTGCCTGGCGAATATTTGACTGGCTTTCAAGGACTGGCTGACTGACTAAACAAACGGATGTGGCTGTGGTGTGAACAACCGGATGTTGTTTATAACGAACGTTGTGTGGTTATTGTAGTTTATGTGGAGGTATATTTATGTGTGTGTGAAAGAGAGAGGGAGAGTGTATGTCTATGTGTGTGAGTATGTGTTATACGACAACTTACCATATGTTTCATATTTTATGTTTTCGACAATATCTTTGTCGTTGTTGTTTTTTTTTTCCTCTCTTTTGGTTCACTGGTGTCTTGTGCGCCACCCTGTCGATGTTTTTTGGTGCAATGCAGCAGTTGTACAATGTATTTTTATGAAAACTTATAGTTACCCCTTACTCCAACCGGGTGGAAAGCAGAGCAGAGGGGCGGTGTTTCCCATCTATGCATTGACAGTAGAATCTCAGACTTTATTGCTTCTGGGCTGCTGGCCCGCTGGTGCTTCGAGTACTACTGCTAGTTTGCTCCATTAGTTGCATTATTGTTTGTTGTTGTCTATGGAAAACATGGAACAGGCTGCTGCTTCTTCTTCTCGCTTGGTTGGTTTCCCCTGAAAATTTCCAATCATGTACAGCTTAACAAGCGGTCATAACCTCTCGAAGAATATCGAGGCAAAATAGGTTTGTGGGTTAATGGCAGGTCGACATATGGTAAATGGCATTTGGAATTGGATAGAATTTAAAAATAGAAATATTGAGGCATACTCTTAGGCACCTATGCTCAGTATTTACTGTAAAGAGCCAATTTTACAGAAATCTACGAAAAAATGTAAAATTTAAATTCACAAAAAAATAATGAAATTTAGGAAAATTTATAAAAACTAGTAAATTTGTTAAAAATAGCAAATTTTGTAAAAATTTATTAAAAATAGTAAATGTTGAAATTTTATTAAAAATAGTAAACTTTGTGAAAATTTCCTAAAAAAATTTTAAAATTTGTGAAAATTTCCTAAAAATAGTAAATTTTGCTATAAATAGCAAATTTTTTGGAAATTTTGCTATAAATAGCAAATTTTTTGAAAATTTACTATAAATAGCAAATTTTTTGAAAATTTACTATAAATAGCAAATTTTGTGGAAATTTACTATAAATAGTAAATTTTGTGAAAATTTCCAAAAAATAGTAAATTGAGTGAAAATTTACTATAAATAGTAAATTTTGGGAAAATTTACTATAAATAGTAAATTTTGGGAAAATTTACTATAAATAGTAATTTTTGGGAAAATTTCCGAAAAATAGTAATTTTTGGGAAAATTTACTATAAATAGTAAATTTTGTGAAAATTTACTATAAATAGTAAATTTTGTGAAAATTTACTATAAATAGTAAATTTTGTGAAAATTTACTATAAATAGTAAATTTTGTGAAAATTTACTATAAATAGTAAATTTTGTGAAAATTTACTATAAATAGTAAATTTTGTGAAAATTTACTATAAATAGTAAATTTTGTGAAAATTTACTATAAATATGAAATTTTGTGAAAATTTACTATAAATAGTAAATTTTGTGAAAATTTTCTATAAATAGTAAATTTTGTGAAAATTTTCTATAAATAGTAAATTTATGAAAATTTACTAAAAACAGTAAATTTTGTGAAAATTTACTAAAAATAGTAAATTTGTGAAAATTTACTATAAATAGTAATTTTTGTGAAAATTTACTATAAATAGTAATTTTTGTGAAAATTTACTAAAAATAGTAAATTTTTTGAAAATTTTGTGAAAATTTACTAAAAATAGTAAATTTTGTGAAAATTTACTAAAAATAGTAAATTTTGTGAAAATTACTAAAAATAGTAAATTTTGTGAAAATTTCCTATAAATAGCAAATTTTGTGAAAATTTCCTATAAATAGCAAATTTTGTGAAAATTTCCTATAAATAGCAAATTTTTTGGAAATTTTGCTATAAATAGCAAATTTTTTGGAAATTTTGCTATAAATAGCAAATTTTGTGGAAATTTTGCTATAAATAGCAAATTTTGTGGAAATTTTGCTTTAAATAGCAAATTTTGTGAAAATTTACTATAAATAGCAAATTTTGTGAAAATTTACTATAAATAGTAAATTTTGTGAAAATTTACTATAAATAGTAAATTTTGTGAAAATTTCCTATAAATAGTAAATTTTGTGAAAATTTCCTATAAATAGTAAATTTTGTGAAAATTTCCTAAAATTTGCAAATTTTGTGAAAATTTCCTAAAAATAGCAAAATTTTGTGAAAATTTCCTAAAAATTGCAAATTTTGTGAAAATTTACTATAAATAGTAAATTTTGGGAAAATTTACTATAAATAGTAAATTTGGGAAAATTGGGAAAATTTACTATAAATAGTAAATTTTGTGAAAATTTACTATAAATCGTAAATTTTGTGAAAATTTACTATAAATCGTAAATTTTGGGAAAATTTATTATAAATAGTAAATTTTGGGAAAATTTACTATAAATAGTAAATTACTATAAATAGCAAATTTTGTGAAGATTTCCAAAAATAGCAAATATTGAGAAGATTTCAAAAAAAAAGCAAATTTTGTGAAAATTTCCAAAAAACAGCAAATTTTGTGAAAATTTCCAAAAAATAGCAAATTTTGTGAAAATTTCCAAAAACTAGCAAATTTTGTGAAAATTGCCAAAAAATAGCAACATTTGTGAAAATTTACTAAAATTAGCAAATTTTGTGAAAATTTACTAAAATTAGCAAATTTTGTTAAAATTTACTATAAATAGCAAATTTTGTGAAAATTTCCAAAAAATAGCAACTTTGGTAAATATTTACTAAAAATGGTAAGTTTTGTGAAAGTTTATAAAATTTACTATTTATAGCATTTATAGTAAATTTATTTAAAATATTTTTAAAATTATTAATCATTTTAAAAGTATTTTCCTCTAAATATTTAATGTATTTTTTTATATTTTTTTTTTTCTTTTTTTTCCCTTTAAATTCGATCCCTTTTTAGGAAATTCTTTCTAGCATAACAAAAAATAGCAAAAAAGAACAGAACAGAAAAAAGCCCAAACATATTCCAGTTCTTCTTTTTGTTTTGCACAACACGACAATGATGCGTTCTTTTTTTGGAAAGCTCTTAGCATCCCCGAAAAGTATGCTTCACTTAAAAAGGAACACACAACATAAATGTTTAGCTGTCTGATTGTTAGTGTTTGGTACTTTCTATTTTCGGCAGCTCAACGTTTTGGCACAATTTTTTGTTTTTTCTCTTTTTGAGTCTTCTTTTGTTGCCTTAGCAGCCAGCTAGCCGCCATAAAATGCGCTCCTCACACAGTCTCACTCATACAGTCGCCGCTTAACATACCCAACATAAAACGACAAACAATAAAGAAAAGTTGTTAAGCTTTCTACTCAGTTGTTGTTGTTGCTGTTGTAGCTGTTGTTGTTTTGGTTGTTCATAAAAAGAATAGATGGTTTATTTTTGCCGGTTGCCGGTGTTGGTTTGCTGTGTGAGCGCGGTTTATGTGATGCTGGCTTGGTTGGTGGCCGGCTTCTCATTTTTTGCATTCGCAATTTGAAAGAATGTGTGTGTGTGCGCAGAAAGAAATTAGCAGTAAAAAAGTTCTACCTTTGTTTAGTTTTATGTAAATTTTTTTAAATAAAAACATTTTTATGGCGGCACTGCACCGGGAGATACTAAAAATTAATGCTGGAAAGAATTAAGTAGTAAAATGGCTTAAAGAATTTAATTGGCAAAATATCATTTGGTGGAAAATCTAGGAAAAATCTTAAAATTTTGTAAATATAAATAAAGAGGGGAAATTGTGAGAATTCACAAAAAAAAAAATAGAGTAAAATTTGGTAAATATACATTAAATAGTAAATACATTAAAAATAGTAAAATTTGTGAAAATTTATTATAAATAGCAAATTCTGTAAAAATTTACTAAAAATATCAAACTAGAAATAGCAAATTTTTAGAAAATTTACTAAAAATAACAAATTTTGTGAAAATTTACTAATTTACTATAAATAGCAAATTTTGCAAAAATTTACTATAAATAGCAAATTTTGCGAAAATTTACTATAAATAGCAAATTTTGCGAAAATTTACTAATTTACTATAAATAGCAAATTTTGCAAAAATTTACTTTAAATAGCAAATTTTGCGAACATTTACTATAAATTGCAAATTTGGCGAATATTTACTATAAATAGCAAATTTGGCGAAAATCTACTATAAATAGCAAATTTTGCGAAAATTTACCATAAATAGGAAATTTTGCGAAATAGCAAATTTTGCACAAATTTAATATAAATAGCAAATTTTGCGAAAATTTACTATAAATAGCAAATTTTGCGAAAATTTACTATAAATAGCAAATTTTGCGAAAATTTACTATAAATAGCAAATTTTGTGAAAAGTTACTGTAAATAGCAAATTTTGCGAAAAGTTACTGTAAATAGCAAATTTTGCGAAAATTTACTGTATATAGCAAATTTTGCGAAAATTTGCTATAAATAGCAAATTTTATGAAAATTTACTATAAATAGCAAATTTTGTGAGAATTAATATTAATGGCAAATTTTGCAAAAAATTACTCTATTTTTGTGAAAATTTACTATAAATAGCAAATTTTGCGAAAATTTACTATAAATAGCAAATTTTGCGAAAATTTACTATAAATAGCAAATTTTGCGAAAATTTACTATAAATAGCAAATTTTGCGAAAATTTACTATAAATAGTAAATTTTGCGAAAATTTACTATAAATAGCAAATTTTGCGAAAATTTACTATAAATAGCAAATTTTGCGAAAATTTACTATAAATAGCAAATTTTGCGAAAATTTACTATAAATAGCAAATTTTGCGAAAATTTACTATAAATAGCAAATTTTGCGAAAATTTACTATAAATAGCAAATTTTGCGAAAATTTACTATAAATAGCAAATTTTGCGAAAATTTACTATAAATAGCAAATTTTGCGAAAATTTACTATAAATAGCAAATTTTGCGAAAATTTACTATAAATAGCAAATTTTGCGAAAATTTACTGTAAATAGCAAATTTTGCAAAAATTTACTAAAAATAGCAAATTTTGCGAAGATTTATTAAAAATAGCAAATTTTGCAAAAATTTACTATAAATAGCAAATTTTGTGAAAATTTACTAAAAATAGCAAAATTTTGCGAAAATTTACTAAAAATAGCATATTTTGCGAAAATCTACTATAAATATCATATATCATATTTTGCGAAATTTTACTATAAATAGCAAATTTTGCGAAAATTTACTATAAATAGCAAATTTTGCGAAAATTTACTATAAATAGCAAATTTTGCGAAAATTTACTATAAATAGCAAATTTTGCGAAAATTTACTATAAATAGCAAATTTTGCGAAAATTTACTATAAATAGCAAATTTTGCGAAAATTTACTATAAATAGCAAATTTTGCGAAAATTTACTATAAATAGCAAATTTTGCGAAAATTTACTATAAATAGCAAATTTTGCGAAAATTTACTATAAATAGCAAATTTTGCGAAAATTTACTATAAATAGCAAATTTTGCGAAAATTTACTATAAATAGCAAATTTTGCGAAAATTTACTATAAATAGCAAATTTTGCGAAAATTTACTGTAAATAGCAAATTTTGCAAAAATTTACTAAAAATAGCAAATTTTGCGAAGATTTATTAAAAATAGCAAATTTTGCAAAAATTTACTATAAATAGCAAATTTTGTGAAAATTTACTAAAAATAGCAAAATTTTGCGAAAATTTACTAAAAATAGCATATTTTGCGAAAATCTACTATAAATATCATATATCATATTTTGCGAAATTTTACTATAAATAGCAAATTTTGCGAAATTTTACTATAAATGGCAAATTTTGCGAAAATTTCCTATAAATAGCAAATTTTGATTTGTGTTTTTTTCAACGACATTCAGACCAAGAAACATGGATTTTTTAAAGAATATTTTTCAAAGAACATTAATTCCAAAAAATGTGAATTTTTTAAAGAATATTTTTCAAAGGACATTTAAACCATGAAACGTGGATTTTTTAAAGAATATTTTTCAAAGGACATTTAAACCATGAAACGTGGATTTTTTAAAGAATATTTTTCAAAGGACATTCAGACCAAGAAACGTGGATTTTTTAAAGAATATTTTTCAAAGGACATTCAGACCAAGAAACGTGGATTTTTTAAAGAATATTTTTCAAAGGACATTTAAACCATGAAACGTGGATTTTTTAAAGAATATTTTTCAAAGGACATTTAAACCATGAAACGTGGATTTTTTAAAGAATATTTTTCAAAGGACATTTAAACCATGAAACGTGGATTTTTTAAAGAATATTTTTCAAAGGATTATTGGACCAAGAAGAAGGAAATTTTGTAAAAATTTACTGTAAATGGATAATATCTACAAATAATGAATTTTTGAAATATTACAGATTATAAATTTTCTTGGAAATAAATTTTTTATCCTCTATAAATTCCATCTTTTCCCATTTCCAACATTTTAATTTGGCCTGACTCAGTTCCGTTTTAAAATTAATTTATGTTTGGCAATTATTTACAAGTCATTCATATATTTTTATAGCGGATAATGGATTATCATATTAAATTGCATTAATCTTAAAACTGGATAGTGTTCTACGGCAGGTTATATTTCGCACACACACACACACACATCCACCCATTGCTCACATCCTCCGTTGATGTGACAGTCTTTCCGCAAATTCCCATTATGAGACAATTTTAATTTCATTAAATCACAGCTTCCGTAAAAGATGAACATGGTGAAAGATATATATTATATGGAACCAGGGATGGCAATGTTGAATCGGATTTTTGCTTGTGGGTATTTGGCGAACAAATTTTTCAGTTATGAATGAATGTCATAAAATCATTATAAGGACCTAAAGGATACACCTAGGGCTCATGTTTCTAAATTTTAGTCCACTTAGAAAGCTCTATTCCCATTAAATTTTTTTATCCCTCAAATATGGAGTTTAAAAGTTCCCTTGCCGAAAATGGATTGTTGTTTTGCCAGAATATTTTTTCTCTTGGTGTCTGCATTGAAGATAGTTCGCCTTACCGGAATCCCCATTAGAATAGTGTTGAATGTCAGCAGCAGCAACACCACGACACCACTGTTGAGTGCTGTTGTTCGTTCGTCGAACAACATCATACGTGTATTATCTTCTTTTTTTGGTTCTACGTGCAAGCATTTTTAATCAAAATTCCCCAACTGTTTGCGAAGATATCCCAACAAACTCGGAGCAGGCAAACAGCAGGTAGTAATTTCAAGTTTCACTATTAATCGTTGCAGCTGCTGCTCTAACTGGTGTTGTTGTTGTTGCTGCTGTTGGAGTTTATGCAGCAGTAAATAGTGGCAAGAACAGCATCAATGGCATAGGCAAACACCCGCGATGTTGAATGTTGGTTAGACTATCAACAGACTAACGCGAAACCAGCAATTGCAGCAGCAGTTGTCTATTTTGGTGATGTTAGAACTCCCTAAAGTATGCAACAAAAAATTTGTGTACAAAAAAAATCACTCCTCCGTAAAAGGTGGATGGATGTAACGCGATGACAAAGTATCATCACTAAAAGCAAACTGTGTGTTGGAAATTGAACAAAACAACAGTTTCAACAAAACAAGAAATGTCTCAAAGCAGCAACACCTGCAAATAATATAAAAACTAATATTGTCAGAGAGAGAAAGAGATTTTCACGAATGTTTAGCATTGTGTTGTTGGTGACACCCACAAGGAAAATGAATTAAATTATGGGAAATTAAAAGAGAATAATGAATAATACGAGGTTTATAATTAAATCCTAAAAGTAGACACTATTTTTCAGAAATTGGTAATTTAGGGTGATTATTCACATAACAAACTATTTTTAAAAAATTTATACAAAATTGACTAGATTTTAGGTAATTTTACAAAATTTATAATAAAAAAATAATAAATTGTACTACTTATAGTAAATTATTACCAAATTTTCTATTTCTTTGTCTAATAATCCTTGCAAAGGATTCTTAAAAAATCCACGTTTCATGTCCTTTGAAAAATATTCTTTAAAAAATCTACGTTTCATGGTCTAAAAGTCCTTTGAAAAATATTCATTAAAGAATCCACGTTTTTTGGTCTGAATGTCCATTAAAAAATATTCGTTAAAAAATCCTCATTTCTTGGACTTAATGTCCTTTGAAAAATATTCTCTAACAAATCCACATTTTATGGTCTAAAAGTCCTTTGAAAAATATTCTTTGAAAAATCCACGTTTCTTGGTCGGAATGTTCTTTGAAAAATATTCTTTGAAAAATCCACGTTTCATGGTCGGAATGTTCTTTGAAAAATATTCTTTAAAAAATCCACGTTTCTTTGCCTAAAAGACCTTTGAAAAATATTCTTTAAAAATCCACGTTTCCTTGTCTAAAAGTCCTTGAAAAAATATTCTTTAAAAAATCCACGTTTCCTTGTCTAAAAGTCCTTGAAAAAATATTTTTTAAAAAATCCACGTTTCCTTGTCTAAGAGTCCTTGAAAAAATATTCTTTAAAAAATCCACGTTTCCTTGTCTGAATGTCCTTTGAAAAATATTCTTTAAAAAATCCACGTTCATGGTCTGAATGTCCTTGGAAAAATATTCTTTAAAAATCCACGTTTCTTGGTCGGAATGTCCTTTGAAAAATATTCTTTAAAAAATCCACGTTTCTTGGTCCGAATGTCCTTTGAAAAATATTCTTTAAAAAATCCACGTTTCTTGGTCGGAATGTCTTTTGAAAAATATTCTTTAAAAAATCCACGTTTCTTAGAGTGAATGTTCTTTAAAAAATATTCTTTAAAAAGTTCACGTTTCTTGGTCGGAATGTCGTTTGAAAAATATTCTTTAAAAAATCCACGTTTCTTAGACTGAATGTTCTTTAAAAATATTCTTTAAAAAATCCAAGTTTCTTGGTCTGAATATCGTTGAAAAAAATTCACACATGACTAACTATTTTTAAGAATTTTTTTACAAAATGTACTAGGTTTAATATAATTTTACAAAACTTATAATTAAAATAAAAATATCACAAATGTTACCATTTATAATAAATTATTGCCAAATTTATTACTTGTTGTAAATTTAAACAATTTTTATTATTCATAGAACATTTTCAAAAATTTCACTCTTCATAGTGAATTTTCGCAGAATTTGCTATTTTCAACAATTTTTGCCAATTTTGCTATTTATAGTAAATTTTTGCTAAATTTGCTATTTATAATAGATTTTCGCAAAAATTGCTATTTATAATAGATTTTTGCAAAATTTGCTATTTATAGTAAATTTTCGCACATTTTGCTATTTATAGTAAATTTTCGCACATTTTGCTATTTATAGTAAATTTTCGCACATTTTGCTATTAATAGTAAATTTTCGCACATTTTGATATTTATAGTAAATTTTCGCACATTTTTGCTATTTATAGTAAATTTTCTCAATATTTACTATTTTCTCAAAATTTACTATTTTTAGTAAATTTTCACAAAATTTACTATTTTTAGTAAATTTTCACAAAATTTACTATTTTTAGTAAATTTTCACAAAATTTACTATTTTTAGTAAATTTTCGTAAGATTTACTATTTTTAGTAAATTTTCTCAATATTTACTATTTATAGTAAATTTTCTCAATATTTACTATTTATAGTTAATTTTCTCAAAATTTTTAGTAGATTTTCTCAGAATTTACTATTTTTAGTAATTTTTTTTTTTAGAATTTACTACTTTTCGTAAATTTTCTCAGAATTTACTACTATTAGTAAATTTTCTCAGAATTTACTACTTTTAGTAAATTTTCTCAGAATTTACTACTTTTAGTAAATTTTCTCAGAATTTACTACTTTTAGTAAATTTTCTCAGAATTTACTATTTTTAGTAAATTTTCTCAGAATTTACTATTTTTAGTAAATTTTCTCAGAATTTACTATTTTTAGTAAATTTTCTCAAAATTTACTATTTATATTTTCACAAAATTTACTACTTTTACTAAATTTTCGTAAGAATATATATTTTTATTAAATTTTCGTAAGATTTACTATTATTAGTAAATTTTCACAAAATTTACTATTTTTAATAAATTTTCACAAAATTTACTATATATAATAAATTTGCAAAAAATTTACTATTTTTAGTATTTTTTCAAAAAATTTACTATTTTTAATAAATTTTCACAAAATTTACTATTTTTAGTATTTTTTCAAAAAAATTACTATTTTTAGTAATTTTTCACAAAATTTACTTCTTCTAGTAAATTTTCTCAAAATTTAATTACAAAGCTTGCAACACATGTTCCTCATAACAAGACAATAGTTCCAGCAAAAATTGCCCCCACCACAATTCTGCTAATGACCCTATGCAACCAATCTGGGCAATCATTCGTTGCTTATTTTTTTTTTCTTCGTTTCCTTGGTTTGACAAAACATAAATCATTTATTTTACTTTATTTTCCCATTCGGTTTTTTAATTTAATTTTTTTTTCTGCAGTTTGTTTTTGTCCCAACAAACCATCATTCACAATATTTCACCCCGACGAGGAGTAGTGTATCACATGACTCAAAACGAAATCATTTAATATTTTTTGACAGCTGTTCTCAGAACAGATTTAGTTTTCCATTTCATTTCAAATCAAGTAATGCCCGGCGACTAGATGTTTCGGTCTCTGTTCCAGTTGATTGTTATTTTCATCAAATTTTCTTTCTGAGAAGCTTAAAGGCCAGCCAACCATCATGGCTAAGACAAAGATGAAAAAAAAAAATCGCATTACCAAAAAGTGGAAATATATGAGAATTTGCCAAAAACAAAATGAATCGTTGAAGAAGAATGACGAAAAAAAACCTACAGCGAGTGGCATAAAAATGAAAAATGATACAAAAGTTAAGCTGTTTTCTGTTTGATTTACTTCTGCGGGACCAAGACCAAGGAGAAAAAAGCAACAAAGCACAACATTTTTCATATCAAAAACACACTTTATATTCTTTATAGACATCAAAACATATACTCTCGCTCTGGCCGCCAAAATACACAAATTCACACACACTCATTTAAGCGTCTTGGGGTTCTTGAGGAACAAAAACTGTAAAAAAATTGTTGATATTCTTCAAGTTAGGCGAGAAAAAATCTGAGGTGACATTTTGGCAAAAAAGAAAAAAAATAGGTAGAATAAGAGAAGATTCATGCCACGAAATATGACCATAATTCTGGTATCTTGTTTTCATCTTCAATTTTAAAATAGATCAAAATAAAAAGGCCTTGCTACGAGGGTGGTATGAAAAAATCCTTCTTCGACTAACAGCCTGTTCCACGATCTCGAAAGAAAATTTGTGCGAACGAAGGCTACTCACTCACTTTCGTATAAGAATGCGTTCCACTAACTTTCGTTCTTTCTTTCGCATAGCCTTACGTGATTCAGTGTTGCTAAATATTTTTTGGAAAAATTAATCGCGAAATAAGGCAAAAAAATCGCCAAATGTCTAATTTAAACGCGAAAAAGCAGCAGTGGCTCTGTCTCAACTGACAGTTCAGTTGTAAACAAACAAATTGTAAATAAACAAACAGAATAAAGATTGTGTTCAAACTATTTGTGCTATTAAAAAATAAAAAAAATGAATATTTCTGTAGCCCTATTTTTTATGAATGATGTGGAGGAGGTTCAAAATGTGCCACGGAGGCATTTAAGAGATGCTTCGAATTTATTTGAAGTACCTAACAACCAGTAAGTATGATTGTATTTTTACATTTTGAAATAATAAAAAATGAATTTTTCTAGGTTTGTGGCCAATTTTTGTGGGTCGAAGGAAGTTTTTCGGTCTCTTTTGGATATGATGGAAGAGAAGTGGGTGCACGGTTGTAGAACTACCCAAATCCGCCCCGATTTAAAACTTGGCACATTCTTGCGGTTTTTGGCGACAGGAAGCTACCAACAGAATTTAGGGAACGAAGCCTTGACTTCAACAGCGAAGTCGACAGTGAGCAGAACCATTGAGGACCACATTTGCGGCCAATGGATAAAAAAGCCGACACTCACAGAGGAACACAACACAATGTAGGCTTTCTATGAAAGAACAATGTATGGTATTTAATTTAAAAACTAATTTCTTCCAGTGGTTTTTCAGGCATTGCCTGCTGTTTCCAAAAATTTGCACTCCTCTGGCGAACTCAGGATTCTCCTCCATATACTCAACTAGTGCCCGCAGCTGTGTAGTTATTTTTTCGTGCTGGAATCGAGAAAATAAAAAAAATATATATTTGTTGTTCACATATTAAATTGCATTTATTATTTTAACTTACATTTTTGTTTCCATTTTCAATCAAGCAATGTTTATGTTAAAACAATTTTCCTTAATTGTCATCATACGACAGCAAACACACAAGTGACTGATTTTGACATTTGTGTTCGCATGCGTACGAAAGAAAAAATATAGTTGAACGCAAAATTACACTGAAACGCTTACGTTTTCTTTCGCTTTGATTTTCGTGCAAATTTTCGTTCTGATGGATTTTAGTGGAACGGAAATCAGCTGTTTGTCGTGTAAAAGTAGTGCGAACGTGTTCTTTCGATATCGTGGAACAGGCTGTAAGTTTAGATTGATTATCCTAAAAGTATGCAATATATTTTTGAATGCATCTGCCCCCGGTTTACCATGTCTATTAAATTTTATAAAATCCGAAAATTTTAAGAAATAGTCAAAGGGATTTTTTTTTAAATTTTTCCACCCTCTTCCCCAACGTTTGTTGGGAGAATCCATCCAATATTACATAAATTGCCAATAAATTTTATCTGAGAGCAAAGAACACACCGAAAAAAAACCTCATAAAGAACGCCCCTAGAAGTATGCTATAAAATTATACACACCAGACAAGAAACGTAAATTTTGTATATCATATTTCCTTCCAAAGAAGCAATGTAGCGACAAAAAAATATGGAAACTAAGAAGAATAAATTGCTTTCAACGACGGTGCTTTTTGGTGGGTGGCTAAGGCCAGAAAATTGCTGTCAACTTGAAGTAAAAACACTTGTCAAACTTTTACGTGTGACAGATTCATGTCAACCCCGCGTGTAACTTTTGACACTTGAGATACAAGTAGCTGTTATATGTCTAAGGCCCGCCTCCTCATCCCCCACAAATCAAAGACAAGACACAAAACTTGTGGTTAGCTGGAGAGGGGAGGGGGCGGAGCGAAATTTGATGCCTGTAAATAATTGTTATGTGACGAGATATTAGAAAGTGGAAGTTAAGGGGGGAGGAGTAACGAATTTTTTGGGAACGACCAAAGAAAAAAAGATTACACGATTATTACACATACTCACTCACTCCCTTCCTCCTAATCTTCCCCAAAATCCATGGCGCGAAATTGTCGCACAAAGTAAATTTGAAAAACGTTGACATTTGTTGACACTTGTTCCACACATTCATTTATTATTACGTGTTACATATTCAAATTGTTGAGTTTTCTTCTTTGCGACTGTTTCTTCGGCCCGTCATTTGCCATTTTCCACGAAACAAAGGGCTTTTCGCCTTGTTTTCCCGCCGTGTTTTGTCATAAGTCGTTTTGGATCCCATGCCATCGTTTTTCTGCCTTTGTTTTTAATTTTTTTGTTTTCTCCAACGCCGTTTTTCCGCAGTTTTTCTTACAAATTCATTGTTACTCATTTCAAGCATGACAAAGAAAAAATATGACTAACATGGATCCTCTTCGTCATCATCTTCATTTTTTTCATCCATGGAATATGTGTGTGTATGTGTGCATATCGCTGCGAAAAATGCCATTGTTTTATTTTCTCTTTCTCCTTCTCCTTCTTCAACGACAACTACATTTCTTCATATTTGTAAGTCATCATGATTTTCTGTCACATATCCTGTCAGATTTATCAGCGTGTTTGTTTTTTTTTTCTCTCTCCTCGATTTGCTTTTTGTGTGTGTCATACAACTCCATTTGATTAGTGGTGTTATATATCTGCCTGCTAAGCGAAAAGGGAGTAAGTATGTGTGTGTGTGTATTAGTGTGAAAAATTGCAACTTGTCGTGTGATACATGTAACGTTATCACATGACTTTAGTTGCCATGACTAATAATGACAAATCTTAAATTGTCAAATAATTGAATGGTAAAACATGTTATGCCCCCCGGTAAAAGGGTATCTATACAAGTTCATTTACTATAAATAGTAAATTTTGGGAAAATTTACTATAAATATTAAATTTTGGGAAAACTTACTACAAATAGTAAATTTTGAGAAAATTTACTTTAAATAGTAATTTTTTGGAAAATTTACTATAAATAGTAAATTTTGGGAAAATTTACTATAAATAAATAAATTTTGGGAAAATTTACGATAAATAGTAAATTTTGGAAAATTTACTATAAATAGTAAATTTTGTGAAAATTTACGATAAATAGTAAATTTTGGAAAATTTACTATAAATAGTAAATTTTGTGAAAATTTACTATAAATAGTAAATTTTGTGAAAATTTACTATAAGCAGTAAATTTTGGGAAAATTTACAAAAAATAGTAAATTTTGGGAAAATTTTCTATAAATAGTAAATTTTGGGAAAATTCACTTTAAATAGTAAATTTTGTGAAAATTTACTATAAATAGTAAATTTTGTGAAAATTTACTATAAATAGTAAATTTTGTGAAAATTTACTTTAAATAGTAAATTTTGTGAAAATTTACTTTAAATAGTAAATTTTGTGAAAATTTACTATAAATAGTAAATTTTAGGTAAATATACTACTAATAGTAAATTTTGGGAAAATTTACTACTGATAGTAAATTTTGGGAATATTTGCTATAAATAGTAAATTTAATTTTGTGAAAATTTACTATAAATATTAAATTTTCGGAAAAATTACTATAAAGAGTAAAATTTGGGATTATTTACGACTAATAGTAAATTTTATTAAAATGTGCAATAAATAGCAAATGTTGGGGAAATTTACTATAAATAGTAAATGTTGGGAAAAATAGTAAATTTTGTGAAAATTTACTATAAATAGTAGATTTTGGGAAAATTTACTAATAAAAATTTTGTATAAATTTACTATAATGAAGATAGGCAACAATTATTTTTTTTTATATTATGAGGGAAAAGTTATTTTTTTATAAATAGTAAATTTTGTGAAAATTTACTATAAATAGTAAATTTTGGGAAAATTTGCTAAAAATAGTAAATTTTGGGAAAATTTGCAAAAAATAGTTAATTTTGGGAAAATGTTGGGAAAATTTACTATAAATAGTAAATGTTGGGAAAATTTACTATAAATAGTAAATGTTGGGAAAATTTACTATAAATAGTAAATGTTGAGAAAATTTACTATAAATGGTAAATTTTGGGAAAATTTACTACAAATAGTAGATTTTGTAAAAATTAACTACAAATAAAACATTTTGTGAAAATTTACTATAAATAGTAAATTTGGGGAAAATGTACTATAAATAGTAAATTTGGGGAAAATTTACTAAAATAGTAAATGTTGGGAAAATTTACTATGAATAGTAAATTTTGTGAACATTTACTATAAATAGTAAATTTTGTGAACATTTACTTTAAATAGTAAATTTAAATTGTAAAAATTTGCTATAAATAGCAAATTTTGTGAAAATCTACTATAAATAGTAATTTTGAGAAAATTTACTATAAATAGTAAATTTTTGGAAAACTTTCTATAAATAGTAATTTGGAGAAAACTTTCTATAAATAGTAATTTGGAGAAAATTTACTATAAATAGTAACATTTTTGGAAAAAAAGTTATAGTTATTTACTGTAAATAGTAAATTTTTTGAAAATTTACTACTTTGAAAATTTACTATTAATAGTAAAGTAGTTGTAGTACTGTAGATAGCAAATTTATCTATTTTTTTTTTGTCGAGGACCCTTTAACGTGAATATATTATAAATTATTTTCTGAACGACATATCCACGTGCATTCTTAAAAAATGGATTTTTAAGGACCTTTTCAATGAATGAAATCACATTTTTTGAGAAATTTGTTCCAATGGCCTGTGGATTTTTAATTTAAATTATTTTTTTCAAGGCTCATTGGATCTGTTTATGTTTAGTTAAGAATCTCCTTAAGAAGGACTTGGTTATTAAAAAAAAAAAAAAATATATTGTACAAAATATTTCCAAAGACTCGCGGATGTTTAAGAATATTTTCCCATATAACTGTGGATTAGTTTTACAAGGACGTGTTTATTTTTTTAAAATGGTTCTATAAAGATTTCTTAAAAATAGTTTAGAGTTAGAATATTTTTCCAGTGGTCTTTTTTACATTGATATTTTCCAAGGACCACTAAGAATATTTATCAAAGGACCCATATAAATATTTTTTGTTTTAGAAAAATGTTCCAAGGACCTAAGAGGAAGTTATTTTTGGTATATTTTTTCCATCGAAGGATCCCTAAAAAATGTTTAATTAAAATCCACATTTGTGGCTTTCGGAAGTCCTTGAATATGAATATATCGGTCTGGAATATTTTCAACGAGGTCCTTCATTTAAAAAAATCTATGTTTATAGCTCTGGAATGTCCATAATAGTACAACATTCGTTGTTCTAAATTTTACTAAAAAGTTTATTTTTTGTGGCCCTAGAGGGTGCCGCCGGAGTTCGTTAAATGTTATCATTAATAATAGAAGACTATTACCTGCCTTGAAAAATATTAAAAACATATATACATTTGAAATCCAGGAAGGTCCTTGAGGAAATATTTAAAATAACACGTTTTCTGGTCATGGTAACCCATTAAAGACTATTTCTAATTATTCGACATTTTTCGTCTTGGAAAGAGATATTCCTGAAAGTCCGTGTAACAAATGTTATTAAAAATTAATTCCATAAAAGTTATCCTTGAAATTCGAAGACTATTATTCTTATATTCCTTATTCTCCTTCGCATTGAAAAATATCCGTGAAAAATCTACACGTGAAGCCCTGGAAATTCCTAAAGCTCCACATTTATGGCTCAGAAAATTCCTACAAGATCAGGTTTAATGCTCTTGAATAAATTAAAATACCTGATTGTGGGTCTGGATGGTTCTTAAAAAATATTCTTTAATACTCCATGGCAAGGACTTGCTGGCGTTTGAAGTCTCGGAAATTCTTAAAAATCCACATTTATGGCCCAGTAAGATTAAAATGATATTTGATGCATTGGAAGGACCTTGAAAAATTCTCTTCAAAATCCCTGATTGTGGGTATGGAAGGTTCTTAAAAATATTTGTTAATACTCCATGGCAAAGGCTTGTTGACGAATTTTTTCGTGTTAAAACATTTTTCAAAATCTATTTTTTTTTTTTAATTTTTATGATCATTGAGAGAATAAAAACGTCGAATTTTTTATAGAATATTTGTTCAAGGATCTTCTGACCAATAATCCGGAATATTTGCTCGGGTCATCAAGAATATTTTGTAAGGGACCATCTTGTGTCACAAAAATGGATTTTTGTAAAGAATAGTTTTTTTAGGAACCAGTTAAAATTTGCTGTAGATGGTGTATTTCAGGACTTTTCTTTAAGGCCCTTGTTTAATATTCAATAACTTTATAAAAAATGAAATTTCACACTTTAGAAGACTCTGTGAAATGTTATAGATTTTTTCGAAGGAAGATAAAATTATAAATATATAATATAATATGGAAAAATCTTCAAAGAAATAGACATGCCCTTGAAATGTATTTTTGAAAAATTTATTAATCCCAGGAAAATTATTCTAAAATTATCCATATGTTCTTGTAAAAACAATCTCATAAATTTAATGTCTTTGGAAAAATATTTTGAAATTTATATCCACAGGTCATTGGAAAGATATTTTTAAAAATTACATATTGAGGACCTTGAAAACAAATAAGTATCCACAGGTCCTTGGAAGAAACATTCTTAAATAAAAGCACTTCTGGGATTAAGGTCCTTGGAAAAATACTAAAAAAAAACACAAACAATTTTAAAAAATAACCAGAGGTCATCATTAAGGTACTTAAGAAATTTCTTGAACATAAAAACACTTTTAAATTTTTCTGAAATCCACAAGTCCTTTGAAAAAAAAAAACTGAAACTAACTAACCATAAGTCTTTGGAAAAATATTTTTAAAAATTACATATTGAGTACCTTGAAAACAAATAAGTATCCCCAGGTCCTTGTAAGAAACATTCTTAAATAAAAACACTTCTGGGATTAAGGTCCTTAGAAAAATAGTAAAAAAACACAGAACATTTTTAAAAATTTCGCACATTAGGGTCCTTAGGAAAATTTTTGAACACTTTTAGATTTTTCCAAAATCCACAAGTCCTTTGAAAAAAAAACTGAAACGGCATGTTTTTGAAAAAAAGTCATAGAATAAACTCACTGATGCCCTTGCACAAATATTTAAATGAAAATCCACAGTTATTGGAGGTTTTTGTAAAAAAAAAAAAAAATATTAAACAAAACATCCACAGGTCCTATAAACAATATTTTTAAAAAATTCCTTCCTTTAAAAGTCCTTGAAAAAATATTTGTAAATAAAAATCCGCAGGTACTTGTATATTTTTTAAATCTACAGGTTCTTTGGCAAAAATTAAAAATATATATTTGAAAAAAAAAAACTCACTGAGAAAAATATTTTAATGAAAATCCATATCTATTTGAGGTCCTTGGAAATTCAAATTTTACAATTCAGAAGGTTCTGTGGAATTTTATAGAATTATGAAAAATTTATTGTAAATAATACATACATTCGAAGGAAGAAGAATTTTAGGAAAATTGACTCAAAATAGTAAATTTTGTAAATAATTATTTCAAATATTTATTTCGTTAAGTAAAAAAATAAAATTATTCAATTTTTTTAATTTGTACATTTTCCATAAATATTAAATCCATGGTTTTCGCATTTATTGTTTATATTCCGAACACACACTCGAACCTTAATCAAATTACATTAAGAAACGTAATTATATTAACTTCAATCATATGGAATAAATCTAAAATTCCGACCATGTATCTGTCTCTATCTCTCACTCTCGCCACACACACATCCTGACAACATAATATATCAAAAATGTAAAAACAATCCGCAAACCACTTATCACAGAGCAAGCAACGCAGAGGAACCGGAGAACAAAAACTCATTTGAAACAAATATAACATGAAATCCCCTTACCCCCCTCCCCCCTGCTTGACATGACATTGCCATGCCCCTTTGTTTTAAAATTTGCCAAAAAAAAAGCTCTCGAGAAAATGGCAAGGGGGAGGAGAGGGGAGTGAGTGGGGAAGCTAGAGCTCAAAAAACAATTTCTCAAGTCAAGTGTTTTGAAAATTTGTGGTATTTGTGTGTGTGTGTAATAGAACAGAAATATTTCATGCATTTGTGGGGAGGGGTGTGGCGTGGGGAGATCAAAAACAAAACCATATAACCCCAAAACCAAGTTCAGATCTTGACAACATAATCCAACCAGAAGTCGTCTGCGGTGGGTAGAAAGCAAAACATTTTCCCAAAAAGTTTCATTGCAAATGTGTGTGTGTGAGGGATGTGAGTGAGATTTTTGATAGTAATATATGTGATCCGTTACTCCTTCTTCCTGCCACCCACCTCTCATCCACCTAGCTTCCCAAAATTTTGAAACATTGACATTCTTTAACCAAAAGCAAAAAAAAAAAGGAATTCCATTATGAAAGGTATGCAAATATTATTTTTATTATATGTGTAGCCCGAGTGATGACGATAATGACTTTCAGTCGGAACGACGACGACGACGATGAGATGACATCGTTGATTCCATTTTCTGCTGACTCTCTGCCAGACTACAAGTCGTGGCTACATTTCGAATCCTAGCTAAGCAGAAAATCCAACTATGCAAATAAATTGAAAAAAAAAAACAGGACTTTTGTTGAGGAATGTCGAAATCTCTGAATTTTGTGAGCTTCGACACAGGCAGACACACTCACGAGCAGAGCAAGCAAAAGGAAGTTAAATACTTGACATATTTTCATAAGTTGTAATGTCGTCGTAGTCGTCAGTTGTCGTCTCCCATTGCATGTCTGTTATTTGGTTCGTTTCCAAAAAAGTGTATTTTTAGGATTGCAAGGACGCAAGTTTTTGGGGAAATGGGGTTGAGAGGGTTAGAGGTTAGGTCAGGAGCGTGGAAAAAAATGTTTTTGAAAATCCTCATTTATTATCAATGATTTATAAAGGTCTTTAAAACAATTATTAATTAACGATATTCTTAAAATAAAAATCAATAATATTAATATAAACCACTAATCCTTGGAAAAATAGTCAAAGAAATATGCATGTCCTTGAGAAATGTTTTTTAAAAAAATCTTTTGGTCCTAGGAAAATGATTCTCAAATTATTCATAGGTTCTTGTAAAAAATAATCTCAAGAAGTTGATATCTACATGTCATTGAAAATATATTTTTAAAAATCACATAATGAGAACCTTAAAGAAAAAATGTTTAAATAAATATCCACAGGTCCTTGGAAAAAATATTCCTAAATAAAAACAATTTTCTTATTAAGTTTTTTGAAAAAATATTCTTAAATTATAAAATATTTAAAAAAAAACATCACTAAGTCCTTGGAAAAACATTCTAAAATAAAAATAAAATAATTGGAGACATATTTGATAATAAAAATCTTCAGATCCTTGGATTTTTTTTACAAATCCACAGGTACTTTGGAAAAAAATTAAAAATAAATCGGCAAGAAAAACACCGATGTCATTGCACAAATATTTTAATTAAAATTTTTGGAAAAAAATTAAAATCCTTGGAAAAAATTTTAACAAAACATCCACAGGTCCTACAAAAATATTCTTAGAAAACTTAACTGATTGAAATCCTTGGAAAAATATTTAAAAATATTACTTGGAGAAATATATGATTTTTTTTAGAAAGCCACATATCCTGTGGAAAAAAATTCAAATAAATCGGCAAGTTCTTAGAAAATATTAGAAAAAAAACGGATGTTCTTGCTCAAACATTTTAATGAAAATCCACAGTTATTGGAGGTCTTTGGAAAACCATTTAAACGAAACATCTACAAGTCAATGAACAATATTCTTAAAAAAATTGACTGATTTAGGTCCTTGGAAAAATATTTGGCAATATAATTCCAAAGGTCCTTGGAAAATAATTTTTAGATTTAATTCATAGGTCTTTTGGAAAAAAAAAATAAATTGTCCCGTCTTTGGAAAAATATTCGAAAAAAAACTCGCAGAGGTTCTTGGAAACATAGTTTAATACAAATCCACTGTTATTGGAGGTCCTTGGAAAAATCATTAAAAAAAGAATATCCCCAGGTCCTTTGAAAAATATTCGAAAAACCCATTAAGGTCCCTGAAAAAATATTTGATAATAGAAATCCAAAGGTCTATGCAAAATATTTTTTTTATTTAATCTACAGGTGCTTTGAAAAAAATAAAAATTAATCGGTACGTCCTCGGAAAATATTCAAAAAAAAAACTCACTCATGTCCTTGTACAAATATTTTAATGAAAATCGACAGTTATTGGAGGTTCTTGGACAGAAATTTAAACGAAACATCCACAGGTCCTATGAAGAATATTCTTAAAGAAGTTAATTGATTGAGGTCCTTATGAAAATATTTGAAAAAAAAAAATCCTCAGGTCCTTGGAATTTTTTTTAGAAATCCACAGGTCCTGTGGAAAAAAAATTAAAAATTAATCGGAAAAAATCACTGAGGTCCTTTGAAAACTATCCTTGGAAAAATCATTAAAAAAACATCTACCGGTCCTAATAAAAATATTATTAAGAGATCATTAAGATACTCAGACAAATATTTGAAAATAAAAATCCAAAGGTGCTTGGAAAATAATATTTAGAAATGCACAGGTCCTTGGGGAAAATGTAAAAAAAATCCAAATGCTTCAAAAAGTATTTTTAACACATAACACCTTGGATAAATTCGTTGAAAATTCAAATGTCCTTGGAATAAAACCAAGTGGTCCTTCGAAGTTCTTTTGAAACACAAATCGAGATAAATCCTTCAAAAATCCAAGGTTTTTGGAAATATTTCAAAAAAATTCAAAAGTCCTTGGAAAATATTTTAAAATAGAAATCCACAGATTCTTATATAAATATTTCACAAAAAAAAAACTCTTTTGAGGTCCTTGAAAGGAAAAATGATCTTTAAAAAATCTAATAACAAACATTTCATTAAAAATCCGCTTCTATTTTAATATCACATATACTAGTATTACTTCCAACACGAAATCTGGTGTGAAGATGATAGACATCGGCTTACCCCTTCTGGTACCTCCTTCACAAAGGGTCACAATTTACAATACGTATATCTCTCATAACATCTGGAATGAGTCAACGATTATATTCCAAATTCATAGATTTAAACATTTTTCTCAACCAGTGAACTGATGTAAATATGGAATATATCGGGTCACTCCTACCTCCCCCATAAAAGGTTAAAATTTTTACTAACAACTTATCAAAAGTTTAAATTAATGTCCATTTTCTTCAAATTTTGCACATTCCAATATTTTTACCAGAATTCGATTAAATGGAATATCTTGGTCAACCTAAATTATCACATGTCTCATATCAAGTGAAGGAAGTGGTCGATTTAGTCCAAATCTCTCAGACTTAGGCCAGCTACGAAATGGACAATATTGACCCACTCCCTCGAGACCCCTCCCATAAACGGTCAACAGTTTGAATTATCATAACATAAGTCAAAATATACATGCACCCAATACAACATTTAGAACCATTTAGTACTTTTCGTACAAATATAGTACACATTTTCAAACCATCACCATATTTAATTTTAGACTTCCAACTCAAATACATAATTTAGTACCATTACCCAAATACCTAATTAAGTACCATTTTATACTTTTTAGTACGTATTTCCAAAACCACCTTCAAATATCAACACTACACCCTAACAGCGGTCATAATGCCAAATTTCATTATTAAATATCAGAATATCAGCTATATCCGCTCACGAAATACCAAATTTAGTACCATTTAGTAACTTTCGAACGCTTGGTGAACACATTTCTAAACCGAACTCTTACTCTTAACCCTACCCACCAGCGGAGATCCCAACACCAATATTTTTAAATTGCCAGATCAATCCGTTCTACCAAAAACCAAATTGTACCGAATTTAGTACCATGTAGTACAGTTGTTACTTTAAGTACACATTTCCAAAACCACCTTCATACATCAAACTTACTTTCCAATTTTTTTGTTATACCAAATTTTAAGTCTTAACTCTATTCCTACACACCGTTTTAGAACTTTTTGTATCCTTAAAGTTCGAATTTCCGAAAAACCTTTGGTACATCTATCCTGCACTCCATCAGTGGTTCTCATGCCAAATTTAAGAATTCTAACTTATAACGTTTGTCCAATTTTCAATTAAATTTACAATACATTTAATACATTTTGTAACCTTTTAGTACGAATTTAAAAATACCCAGCCTTATCATATGCCTATGTACCAAGACAGACCCTCGCGCAAAATTTTAAGATTCTACCTTCAGCCCCTTCGTTGATTCTCAGTCAATCAGCCAGGCTTTTATTTCACTACTCAAAAATCCACATTTTAAAAATTCCAGATTCGTTGGAGGTTCAAAAATTCATTTTCAAATTTCCTCATTTAAAGGTACTGAACTCTGGATAGTTCTAAGGAAGATATCGGCTTCTCTAACTCTCCATACACCTATCTTCATCCTTCACCTTTTTTCGGGGTTACCTATTTCCAAAGAGGCGGGAAATATTATTGTGTACTCCCATTGCTACAACATATTTTTCCACGTTTACCACTACTTGTACAATATATACACATACGTGTATTCAATATATGTAAGAGTGTGTGTGCATGTGCAATAACATTTTGTATAAATGCTGTTAGAATGTTTTTTGTTGCTGTTCGAGTTCGCAATATTGTTGTCACACGGCCAGCCAACAATACCAGCCAACATCATTGCCAACACTTATACACATACACACGCACACACACATGTACAATGATGCATAGAATTTCATACAATTCTATCTTGTGCTGTGACAATGACATTTAATCTTTTTGGCTTTGGCTAAAAGCATTTTCCTGGCTTTTGCTCTCGTCTCCACACACACATACACTCAAAGACTCACACTTGGCCAAGCAACAACTATAAAAATATTTACATATGAAATTTGAATACATCATCGCACGACATTTTGTTTTTGTATTGGTGTTGGTTACAAGTTTTTGTTGTTGTATTATTGTTGGGAGAAATAAAAGAAAAACTGTGGCCCGGAATTCAAATCTAACAAATTTGCCTGGGTACTCTTCAGGGTCGCATATTGCATTTATTTTTGCTTCAGCTCTCTTTTTGTGCATGCCAGAAGTTGTCATTTGGAAATTGTGGAATGTTTGAGTTTTTTCCTCTACTTAATTTTCTTTTATGACTAGTTGTCATTGTGTGAGTGTGTGTGTGTGTGTGTGAGCGAATGTGTGCATTTGTATTATAATATGATAAATATGATTTTGCATTTATTTGTGGAAGTACATAAAACATGATACTGTGTTTTTCCATCATTGAGGGCATCCCCAAAAGTATGCAACATTTTTTATTTTATTTTTTGTAATAAATATAATGAATATAGAGTTTTGGAAATGTTAACGAAAATTGTGTTTTTTTTTTGTATTTGAAGCAAAATATACTTTAATAGATAATTCTAAAAAAATTACATTTTGACTCAAGGATCCCCAAAAGTATGCAATTATTTTTGTGCAATAAATACAATTAAACTGGAGTTGTGGAAATTCTAGCGAAAATTATATTTTTTTTGTATTTAAGTTACAAATTAGATAATCCCAAAAAATCCCCAGAAGTAGGCAATATTTTATATTTATTTTTCGGTAATAAATCTTATGAATCTAGAATTGTAGAAATGTTAACGAAAATTCCTTTTTTATACCCTCCACCTTTAAAAGGAGGGTATATTAACTTTGTGATTCTGTTTGTAACATCCCTAAATATTCGTCTTAGACCCCATAATGTATATTTATTCATAATCAGCATAAAATTCTAAGTCGATTTAACGACGTCCGTCTGTCTGTCGGTCTCTCTGTTGAAATCACGACACAGGCCACATTATTTGACATAGGGCGTCAAAATTTAGCAGAAAGTTATGTATTGTGTCTAGGATGGTTGGTATTGAAAATAACATATATCGGTCCACGTTTTGGTATAATCCCCATATAAGGTACCCCCCGATATTCGGTATTTTGATGATTTTTGCCACATTTTTTTCATGGATTTGTCTAAAAATTGGTATTTGTAGGTCATAATGGGTCCTAGTTCGTGTGGCGAAACATTGTATGTAGAGGTCCACGTTTTGGTATAGACTCCATATAACGGTACCTCCCGATATTCGGTATTTTGATGATTTTTACCGCATTTTTTCATGGATTTGTCTAAAAATTGGTATTTGTTGGTCGTAATGGGTTCTAGCTGCGGTGGCGAAACATTGCATGTATACGTCCACGTTTTGGTATAGCCCCCATATAGCGGTACCTCCCGATATTCGGTATTTTGATGATTTTTGCCACATTTTTTCATTGGTTTGTCTAAAAATTGGTATTTGTTTGTCATAGTGGGTTCTAGCTCCGGTGGCGAAACATTGTGTGTATAGGTCCACGTTTTTGTATAGCCTTATGTAGCGGTACCTCCCGATATTCGGTATTTTGATGATTTTTGCCACATTTTTTGCACGGATTTGTCTGAGAATTGGTATTTGTAGGTCATAATGGGTCCTAGTTCGTGTGGCGAAACATTACATGTATAAGTCCACGTTTTGGTATAGCCTCCATATAACGGAATCTTCCGATATTCGCTATTTTGATGATTTTTCCATTACCCAAAGTGAAGGGTATTCAAAGTTCGGCCCGGCCGGACTTAATGTTTTTTTACTTGTTTTGTGGTATTTGAGGCACAAAACACTTTAATCCAAAAAAATATATATTCTGACTTTAGAATCTTCCCATTTTATTCTTTTTCGTCATTGAGGGTATCCCCAAAAGTATGCAATTTTTTTAATATAATGAAACTAGAGTTTTGGAAGTGTTAGCGAAAATTCCTTTTTTGGTATTTCAGGCAGAAAAAACTTTAACAGATAATCCTAAAAATATATATTCTGACTTAAGAATCTTCCCAATTTATTCTTTTTCGTCATTGAGGGCATACCCAAAAGTATGCAATTATTTTTGTCTAATATATATAATGATACTAGAGTTGTGGAAATGCGGACGAAAATTACATATTTTTTTGGTATTTGAGGCACGGAATACTTTAATAGATAATCCTAAAAAATATATATTCTGACTTCAGAATCTTCCCAAAGAGAATTTAAAAAAAATCAAAAAAATTAAAATAGATAATCCTAAAAAATATATATATTCTGAATTAAGAATCTTCCCAAAGAACACTTAAAAAAAAATTCAAAAAAAATACAATTTTTATACCCTCAGTCATAAGGCTAGTGCCTAATCGAAATAGCGATTTTAGACCCTAGGTCTCTTTGCACCAAATCCGTTTCATGAAATTTGAGTCGATCTACGCGATGTCCGTTCGTCTGTCTGTCTTCCTGGCTGGCTGGAGCTCACGATAAGTCTCGAAGAGAGAATCCGATTTTGTCCAAACATGGTACATCGTAATAATATTATAAAACGTAGATCCATTTCGCAGATGGGTAATATCGGACCACTCTTTCTGGCAACTCCACCACACAAAAGGTTGAAATTTTCAAAAAAAAAAAAAAAAAAAAATATATATATATATATTTCCTGCTCAGAAAGGCCAACAGATGCGTAGATTTTTTAAAGAATATTATTTCAGGACCTCTAAAGAGACGAAGATTTTTTAAAAATAAATTTTCGGAGGCCTGCAAGGGATGTGTATTTTTTTTTTAATATTTTTCAAGGCCCATAAGAGACGTGGATTTTTTAAAGAGTATTATTTCAAGACCTCTAAAGAGACGTAGATTTTTGAAAATTAATTTTTCGGAGGCCTACAAGGGATTTTTTAAAGAATATTATTTCAAGACCTCTAAAGAGACGTAGATTTTTTTAAAAAATAATTTTTTGGGGGCCTACAAGGGACGTGTATTTTTTTTTAAATATTTTTCAAGGCCCATAAGAGACATGGATTTCTTAAACAATATTTTTCCTGTTTTTTTTAATCTTTGCAAAAACCAAAAAACAATCCTTGTTTTTGTAATTTTTGTGAAAGACTAATAGACAATCGTGGAGTTTTTATTTATTTTTTTTTCAAAGGCAAGTAGAGATGTGGATTTTTTAAACAATATTTTTCCTGGGTTTTTTTTATCTTTTCAAAAACCAAAAAACAATCCTAGTTTTTTTTTTAATTTTTGTAAAAGACCAATATATAAACCTGGAATTTTTATCTATTTTTTTCAAATGCAAGTAGAGATATGGATTTTTTAAAAATATTTCTTCAAGGACCACTAGACAATCCTATTTTTTTTTTATATAAAATAGGGTAAGTGTGTCTAAGTTCGGCATGTCCCAGTAGTCGGCACTATTATAACTAAATGTATTTTGTTTACTTCAAATATATTGTCAGCTGTCTTTGTGTACAATTTCGCTAAGAAAAGATGATTTATTCTCATAAAAATTAAATTTTTGTCTGTGAAGGTCCTCAACAATCCATATTCTTAAGAGAAGTACAATAAAGAAGCCGAATGAGTTTAACTAAACAAAAATATTATATTTTAATGAATTAATTTATTATTATTATTAATTATTCTTACAAAAAATTGGTATGCCGACTGTTGGAACATGCCATACCGACAATTGGCAAGTGGTGCCGACTACTGGCAAAAAAGGATTGTTTTAATAAAACTACAAATTTATGAAATTTAATAAAAAGTTATTAAAACTTTATTTATTATTGCAAAAACTATACAAAATTTCGAATCTGAATAAATTAACTTTGTAAAATTATTAAAAACGCGAAAACCCTAAAAGTGCCGACTACTGGCACACTTACCCTACCTGTTTTTTTTTTTTTTTTTTTCAATTTTTTCAAGAACCAATAAAGACGTGGATTTTTATATCCTCAGCCATATGAATAGAGAGGGTATATATGAAAACGATCATAAAATCTGAAATAAGCATCCGGTTCTCTTCATATTTCACACATCCAATTATTTCTCCAAACACAAGATCTGCTGTGAAAATGGGATATATCCGTTCACTCCTTCTGGTACCTCCCTCACAAAGGGTCAAAATTTTAAATAGCGATGAAGTTTATAAAACGCAATATGAGCTTCCAGTTCCTTTTAAACTGGGAACATCTTAATATTTTTATCAGCACAAAATTTGTTGTTAAGATGGTAGAGATCGGACCATTCCTTCTGGTACCACCCCCACAAAGGGTCAAAATTGTGAATATCTATGGAACTCCACAAAAGGCGAAAATAACATCCAATCTCATTGGGATTTGACGCATGTCAATATTTTTTATCAGCAACTCCCTCACAAAGGGTCAAAATTATGAATACCCATGAAGCGAAATTAACATATGATTGCATTCAGACTTGGCACATCTCAATATTTCCATCAGCACAAGATTTGTTTTAAAGATGGTGGAGATCGGACCACTTCTCATGGTACAACCCCCACAAAGGGTCAAAGTTTTGAAAAACCAAAACCATCATAAAATCCTAATTAGTATCCGGTTCTTTTTATATTTCACACAACCCATTATTTCTTTAAAAACAAGATCTGCTGTGAAGATGGGATATCTTGGTCCACTCCTTCTGATACCTCCCTCGCAAGGTGTAAAAATTGTAAATATCCATGAAGCTCATAAAACACGAAATTAATATCCGATTTCATTCGGACTTGCTATATCTCAATATTTCCATCAGCACAAGATCTATTATAAAAATGACAGAGATTGGACCATTTCTTCGGATACCTCCCCCACAAAGGGTCAAAATTGTGGATGACCAAAACGAATATAAAGTTCGAAATAAGCATCCGGTTCTTCTTATATTTCACACATCCTATTATTTCTACCAACACAAGATCTGCTGTGAAGATGGGATATCTTGGTCCACTCCTTCTGGTACCTCCCCCACAAGGGGTAAACATTTTGAATATCCACGAAGCTCATAAAACGCGAAATTAATATCCGATTCTATTCAGACTTGGAACATTTCAATATTTCAATTATTTCAAGATCTGTTAAAAAAATGGTAGAGATCGGAATATTCCTTCTGGTACCTCCGCCACAAAATGTTCAAAATCGTGCATATCCATAAAGCTCATAATTTACAACCGATTCTATTCAGATCTGTTGTGAAGATGATGTATATCTGCGAATATAGTCCAAACCTGGCACTTCGCAATATTTATATCATATTTATATAGGTCCGTTACGAAGTGTACAATATTGGCCCATTCCTTCGGTACCTACTCCATAAAGGTTCAAAAAATTTGAATAACCATAACAGATGTCAAAATAAATTTAAATAATTGAATTTTGGCTGAGGGTATACATTTTTCGGCAAAACCGACTAATACTTTTTAATGAGAAAATATTCGTTGCCCGGCAGTTTGCGAACAAACAAAATGATCGTGTTTACTTGCCAAAGAGGTCAGCTGAAAATGTGCACCTTCGGTTGGCCACCAGAACTCAAGAGCCGAACATGGTGATGGTGTGGACCGCCATAACAACCGATGGTCGCTCTTTGCTCGAATTAATCGACCATGGCATCAAAATAAATGCCAAATATTATCGCGAAAATATTCTGAAGGGTGTCCAAGGCTTTGGCACGCAAACATTTTGGCCGCAGACCTTGGACATTCCAAGAGGACTCAGCACCATCGGACTTATCAGCACGCTCCACCAAAGAATGGATACAAAATGAGGTTTCTCACCTCATTTCCAGTGCACAATGGCCACCAAAATCTCCGGATACCAATCCGTTGTACTATTGTGATTGGAGTATTTTGGAAAGCAAGATTGGCAACAAAAAATACCAAAGTTTCGATCACCTCAAGCTAGCGCTTTGCCGGAAATGGCCCAAAATACCGCAGAGCAACATTCGGGTAGCGTGTGACAATTTCATTGGTCGTTTGAAGGCCATAATTCGTGCCAAAAGTGGCCAATTCGAACAAATCTAAAATTATTCTGAAATTTGATGCTATTTCCGATATTTTTTGCTTTCATTTAATAAAATTTAAAAAGAAATGTAAAAATTATGGCGTTTGACTTTGTTGTAGTTTTTTATCTCTCTCTGTAATTCAATAACTCTGGAAATTTTTTTTAAGATTCTGAATTCTGATTTAATTATCAAAAAACCTCGGGAAATTGTCCTCGACTTCTATTGAATTTTTTATTATTTATTTATTTATTTTATTTATTTATTTATTTATTTTATTTATTTAATTTTTTTTTTTTTTTTTTTTTTTTGAAAATCCAAAAGAATATCCTATTCTAGTTCTCTTGTCCTGCCTTACAAATATCTAATAATTTCTTATTTTCTTTCCATTCTAGGTATGTCAAAAAAATTTTAATTCCTTTTTTGGGTAAGTTTGAGTGATGCCAACATTTGTGTCACAGAAAAAAAATCTATTCCATTGACCACTAAAAAATTCGGATATTAAAAAAAAAAATAAAATCCTTTTCCACCATTTCCCCAAATATAAATCACCGCAAAATTCCCTGACAGCCACTGACAAAAATCACCCATTTCCCCCCAAAGTACCGTCTCTAACCCTTATCACAATTGATGTTCCTTCCACCTCATCACTGGACTGGGCGGCCGGGCAACTCCTTTTCCATGTCGCTGATTTCAATGGACAATTCTGTTTGCACCGAAGAATAGATAACGCTTAAAATGGGTCACAGTTTACTTTCGGCGAAACCAAAAACACAATACCCCAGCAATTTCGAAAAAAAAAAAAACAGGAGAATAGCAAAGATTGTTTGGAAGAGATTTCTTCCGTTTTGGGGTTTTTGGTCATTTGCTGTGTGTGTTTTTTTTTTTTTTCATTTTTTGTTTTTTTTTTCACTCTCATGACAGGTTGTGCCGTTCTTCCAAAAATATACCCATCCGTAAAAATGTTATGTCAATACAAATGCAAAAAAAAAAAAAACAAAAACAAACAAAACTCTTCATGCCATAAATCATACGCATATTTTGTGTATGGGAATCTGGTCATAAATCATCTGATAGGTTGGTCAGTCGTTCGCTCAACAAACAATCGGTCAGCAGTGTACCCTGACCGAAAGAGCCAATGGAGGGGAGGGGGAAATCAAAAAAAAAAAAAAAAAAAACAACCAACGACAACAGAGACCTTTGGAAAAATTCCGCAAAATGAAATCAATGACACGTTGCTTCACAAAAAGTTTTTCCGATTTTATTTTTTTTGCTCGCCATTGAATTCGTTATGGCAAGAATTGGGCCAATCTATGCATTTTAAGGTGAATTGCAACACAACGGGAACTTTAAATGTTTTTATTAAAAAAAAAAAAAAAAAAAAAAAACTGAAACCATCAAAATAAGGAATTCCTCAAACTGGCCAAATTCGGATGGCTCTTTGCAAATTTTCCAACTAAGAAATGTTTCAAGATTTCAGTTTCCGATTTCCGAAGCAGTTGGCCAATATTGTGTGGGACGTTTTAGGAGATGGATGGATGGATTTGGATGCTTATTTCGAGTTTTTCTAATCGTTTTGGTCATTCAAAACTTTGAACATTTGTAGGGGAGGGACCAGAAGAAATGTTCCGATCTCTACCATCTTTATAACATATCTTGTGTTGATGGAAATATTGAGATGTACAAAGTCTGAATGGAATCGGATGCTCATTTCGCGTTTTAAGATCTTCATGGTTACCCAAATTTTTACCCTTTGTGGGGGAATTACCGGAAGAAGTGGACTGATGTTTCCCATCTTCACAGCAGATCTTGTGCTAGTGAAAATAATACGATGCGTGAGAAATGAAGGTTACCGGATGCTTATTTCGAATTTTATAAACATTTTGGTTATTCAAAACTTTGACCCTATGTAGGGGAAGTATCTGAAGGAATGGTCCGATCTCTGCCGGCTCTATGCCAGATTTTGTGTTGATGGAAATATTGAGATATACCAAGTCTGAAAGGAATCGGATGTAAATTTCGAGTTTTATGAGCTTCATGAATATTCAAAATATTGACCCTTTGTGGGGGAAGTACCGGGTGGTGTGGACTGATGTATCCCATCTTCAAAGCAGATCTTGTGCTAGTGGAAATAATGCGATTCGTGAGATATGAAGACCACCGGATGCTTATTTCGAATTTTATAAATATCTTGATTATTCAAAACTTTGACCCTATGTAGAGGGGAGGTACCAGAAGAAGTGGTCCGATCTCTACCGGCTCTATGACAGATTTTGTGTGGGACGTTTTAGGAGATGGATGGATGGATTTGGATGCTTATTTCGAGTTTTTCTAATCGTTTTGGTCATTCAAAACTTTGAACATTTGTAGGGGAGGGACCAGAAGAAATGTTCCGATCTCTACCATCTTTATAACATATCTTGTGTTGATGGAAATATTGAGATGTACAAAGTCTGAATGGAATCGGATGCTCATTTCGCGTTTTAAGATCTTCATGGTTACCCAAATTTTTACCCTTTGTGGGGGAATTACCGGAAGAAGTGGACTGATGTTTCCCATCTTCACAGCAGATCTTGTGCTAGTGAAAATAATACGATGCGTGAGAAATGAAGGTTACCGGATGCTTATTTCGAATTTTATAAACATTTTGGTTATTCAAAACTTTGACCCTATGTAGGGGAAGTATCTGAAGGAATGGTCCGATCTCTACCGGCTCTATGCCAGATTTTGTGTTGATGGAAATATTGAGATGTACCAAGTCTGGAAGGAATCGGATGTAAATTTCGAGTTTTATGAGCTTCATGAATATTCAAAATATTGAACCTTTGTGGGGGAAGTACCGGGTGGTGTGGACTGATGTATCCCATCTTCAAAGCAGATCTTGTGCTAGTGGAAATAATGCGATTCGTGAGATATGAAGACCACCGGATGCTTATTTCGAATTTTATAAATATCTTGATTATTCAAAACTTTGACCCTATGTGGAGGGGAGGTACCAGAAGAAGTGGTCCGATCTCTACCGGCTCTATGACAGATTTTGTGTTGATAGAAATATTGAGATGTGCCAAGTCTGAATGGAATCGGATGTTAATTTCGAGTTTTATGAGCTTTATGGTTACTCAAAATTTTGACCCTTTGTGGGGGAGATACCAGAAGGCGTGGACCGTTATATTCCATCTTCACACCAGACCTGGGGTTAATAAAAATATTCTGATTTGTGTAGTTTCAAGACAATCGGACTCTTACTTCAGAGTTATAATTATTCAAAATATTAATCCTTTGTAGGGGAGGTATTTGATCAAGTGGACCGGTTTTGTCACACCTGACCTAGAACTGACGAAAATATAAGGATTTGGAAAGTTGGAGCGAAATCGAATTATAAGTTCTCTTTCTGTGCAGAAAAAAATTTTTTTTTGAAAATTTCTACCTTTTGTGGGGCAGGTACTAGAAGTAGTGGACCGATATATCCCATCTTCACACCAGATCTCGTGTTAATAAAAATATTGTGATTTGTGTAATATGAAGACAATCGGAATCTTACATCACATTTTATAAGAGTTGTAATTATTCAAAATTTTAAACCTTTGTGGGTAAGGTACTTGATGGAGTGGACCGATATTTTCCATTTCGCACCTGACCTAGAACTGACGAATATATTAGGAGTTGCAAAGTTGGAGCGAAATCGAATAATTATTTCTCTTTCTGTGCAGATAATATATTTTTTGGAAATTTCGATCTTTTGTGGTGGAGGTACCACAATGAGTGGACCAATGTTGCCCATCTCCGAACTCTACCTTATGTGGCGTTTCCACGGCACTTGATTCGCTCTCTATTCGTTGTTTGGCCCTAAACTACGGAAAAACTACTTAATTCTCCACACAAAATTTCCTGAGCGAACACTCATATTTTTACATTGTTCAAATCAAATCACTCTCAGAACAACGAAAAAATATGTCCCATCACTAAAAAATGAGAGCATTTATCGAAAATGTGTCATATTTGTCAACCGCTTGTCAAAAAATAAACAAATTATTGTGTCCGTTGCGAAAGTAATTGAAGAATTTTTAATTAATAAAAATGTGTGTGAATTCAATGGAAACGATAAATTAAATGTGAGAGAACAAAAACGCGTTTTTCATATAACCTATATTAGTTATTTTTTCATAGGAGTGTACAATGGAGAAGAAAAAGAAATTTGTGAAAAAACTAATTATAAGTCGAAGAAGGCTCGCGTCTTTCACTTTGTTTGAAAAAGACAGTTGCGATGTAAGGAAGCTGCTAACTCTGGTGAATGCCTTGGAATTCCACACATTGTATGAATCGGAACGATTGTGTTGGCAAAGGGTAATGTGTGTCTGTCCGATACAACGGAACATGATTAATCCGTATTTCTTGAGAGAACTGCGAATTGTAAATATTTGACCATTGAGTTTTTGCAATCATTTCAGTTTCGATCTCAATACTTTTGGGAAATAGATTGCCAAAAAGCAGATGAGAAATGCTTCAAAAATAACTTTCGGGTCAGCAGAGAGGTTTTCAATAAATTGTGTGAATTGCTAAATGGGCTACAAAAATCTAATACAAATATGCGAGAGGCAATACCATTGGAAAAAAGAGTTGCAATAGGTTTATATACCTTGGGATCTTCTGCCGAGTACCGCACAATAGCAAACATGTTTGGAGTTGGAAAAAGTACAGTGTGTAAAATACTCTTGCAGTTTTGTAATGAGGTCTGGAGAATTCTTGCTCCAATTTATTTAAAAAATTTCCCCTTAACAAGAGAAAAGATAGAAGTACTCTGTCAAGAATTTGAAATACTAGGGTTTCCGCAATGTATAGGTGCTCTGGGTGAGTTTTGAAAAGTTGTATTTAAATTATTATTATTATTATTATGTTAACGTTTGCAGACGGTTGCCACATTGAGGTTCATCCATCCAAGGAAGACGCTACAGATTACTACAACTACAAGGGATGGTACTCAGTCGTACTCCTTGCATTGGTAGATGCGAGGTAAGTACTAACTTTTACATTTTCTTTACTTTTTATATCCTACGCCCCACTATGGTGCAGGGTATTGTGTCGTGAGATAGACGCCTACTTCTCATGGGTCTTCATCAGACTTCAGGTTTAGTGTGCATCAAATGGGATGAAATTGGACACAAGTGGCCGAATTAAGCCAAAAATAAACCTATTATATTTGGTGCACATAACAACAGTATTGTAACGTATCATAAAGTCTGCCGGTCCGACTTTTATCCTTTTATAACTGCTTTCTACATGCTTTTTTTATTTTAGATGTCGTTTCATTTATGTTAGTTGTGGGAGTCCAGGACGTTGCAACGATTCTCAGATCTTTGAAGGTTCTTCCCTCAAACAGCAGCTTAACGAATGCAGTCATTTAAAGGAAGTAAAGCGAAATATTTTGGGCGTTGAGGTTCCTGCCCTTATAATCGGCGATTCGGCATTCAAATTAAGCGACAAGTTGATGAAACCTTATCCATTTCAATTATCACAAAATCTCGAGCAAAAATGCTTTAATTACGCATTGTCAAAATCACGCAGAGTAGTTGAAAATGCCTTTGGCCACCTTAAGGCACGTTTCCGACGAATCGGAAAAGGCATAGATAATGCTCTAAAGTATGCCAATGCAGTCATATTATCTTGTTGTGCTCTTCATAATTTTCTCAGCGAGCACAATGATGTTGTTAACGACAAGTGGTTGAAAGCATTACAATCAGTTGAGGCAAATAGATCCTATCCTGAAGAAATAATAATTCTTGCAGATCAAAGCAGCGGCCATAATGGCGAAGAAATACGAAATGCTATTTCAATATATTTATGTACGTATTATTGTTCTTAGTAAAATGCTATTGTCAAACAAGAGTTGACATAAGCACATTAAATATATGTAGGCATTCATTTTTTAAATATATATTCTTTACTATTTTTTAAGCGCAAAAAAATTGTTGTAACGATGAGGATAACTTGTACAATATTGATGAAGCTAATTCATTTTTAAATGTGGAGGAAGAATATACGTTCCCTTCTGGAGAAACTGTCTGTAATTTGCAAGATATAAATTAGTATATTAGTATTATTCATTTTCATTTTTCATTTATTTCGTCAGAATTCATTATGTTTCATTAATATAGTTTATGTTATTTTTAGATAACTATGTACATATTTAAGCTGCATTTTGAAGAATTTGTTTAATTGTTTTTGAAAATAAAAGAAAGGTGTATAAATAAATATATATATATATATATATATATATATATATATATATATATATATATATATATATATATATATATATATATATATATTTATTTATACACCTTTCTTTTATTTTCAAAAACAATTAAACAAATTCTTCAAAATGCAGCTTAAATATGTACATAGTTATCTAAAAATAACATAAACTATATTAATGAAACATAATGAATATATATATATATATATATACACATACCTTTTTTTCATTTTCAAAAACAATTAAACAAATTATATATATATATATATATATATATATATATATATATATATATATTTTTTTTTTTTTTTTTTTTTTTTTTTTTTTCATATCTACTAGCATTCCGCCCATACATACTCAAAATAATTTTTGTATATATTTTTAATTTTAGAAAAAAACAAATATTACATTGAATGATAAATAAAATGTATAACATTGAAACGATAAAAATTAAAACTAATCAAAGTATTTAATTAATATAGTAAGAGCAAACTATAATTAAAGGAAATATAAGCAGTTTAAAAGAAAAGTCGTTACATATCATAAATATATATTCAATTTTAAGCATTTCTTAAAAAATCTACCAAAGCCTTTTGTACTTCCGCTTCCCTTTCCACAAAGCTTCTTAACAAAGCCTCTTTCTTCTCTTCTATAGCCTCCTTTCTTTGTTCTATCTCTATTAAAATATCAATTTTTCTTTCCACCTTTTCAGCATGCTCTATTTCCCTTTTTCTCTTTTTCGATGATGATGTGAATGGTAATTCCGACGATAGGTCAATAGGTAATTGTGAAGAGGAACTAGGAATGATTGGTGAAGAGGGTGGGGAGTTGGACATTTCGCATGTCAATATGGCATCAATATCTGTGCAATATACAACGTGAGAATAACAAATATATATTTTTTATTAATTTGATTTTTACCATTGACACTGTCCAAAACAAGGAACTCAGTATTGTAGGTCTTGCAAGGTGCTAGCAACATTTCCATTTCTTTATATAGCTCCCAATCTGATGGTGAACCTCCGGTTGTACCAACTAGGCGCTTTTCCTTCCTATAAAAAAAACATGGTTTTTATAAAGTAAATAAAAACATACTTTACAGATTGTAAATATTCAAAAGTAAAGAAGCTATCATCTTGTAATATGTATCTACAACAAGAGTGTTGGAAGACAAACTTTCTGTCATTCTTAACTTAAAATGACAAGTTCCGAGAATATTGTACCTATCCTTGGATAATATCGAACGAATTTTGATGCAAACAAACACATCCGCATAAGCTCCTCCCACCATGATCGAAGTCGGAGGCAATGAAACTTCATGCAAATTGAAATGTTCAAAAACATACCTAAATCTCGCAGCCATGTTGTGCATCTTGGTTTTTATTTCGTGGGATGTATACAAAAACCCATGTTTCCCGAGTTCGGATGCCATTTCTTGAAGAATGTGGCTATTTTTTCGACATCCACGTAGCTGGCTCATAAATAATCCCCACACTTCCAACAAAGCCCGTTCACTTATTATACTCCATTTGTTGGGAGTTTTTCGGATACCTAAAACAATAAAACATTATTCTTCGTTATGTTAGTATTTTTACTCACATTTTTTTTCGAATTGAGCCATTTTTAATAATTTTTCTTTAAATTAAAAAAAAAACGAAAAATTGTGTATAACCATAAATGAAGTTGTCAGATGTAACTACGAACGTATCGTGGGAACAGGTTAGTTCGTGTACGTGATTCTGAGAGCAAACAACGTCATTCAATTTACCGTGTGAACATGCTATTAGTTTGACAAAAATATTACAATGTACCAAGTTTGGGCCAAATCGGATACTCCTTTCTCATTATCGTGCGCACCAGCCAGACAGACAGACGTACATCGCTAGATCGACTCCAAAAAGAACCAAAAACCATTAAAACCATAATTTCGACTAGGCACATTTTGACCGTATCAAATGATATATAACCTCTCTAGCCATTTGACTAAGGGTATAAAAATTCATGGAAAAATACCGGCTAAACATCGTTTTATGGGGGGATATACGAATATGAGGACCTCCATAAGTAATTTTTTGTCATAGGCTGTAATACCGATTCCGAACTTCAAATACGAAATTTGAAACAATTCCTATGAAATTAAGGGAGGTACCGTGGGAGGGTGAGGGAGGTTGAGGACCTGCATAAGTATGTTTTTTGTCGCTAGTACCGATTCCGAACTTCAAATACGAAATTTGAAACAATTCCGATGAAATTAAGGGAGGTACCGTTTTGTGTGGGCTATATGAAGACGTCGACCTGCATAGGCTATTTTAAAATTTTCCATAGGTTGTAGTATCCCTTACGAACTTGAAATAAGAAATTTGAAACAATTCCGGTGAATAATGTTGCTAAAATCATCAAAATACCGAATATTGGGAGATACTGATGAGAACTTTACGAAGACATGGACCTGCATGAGTAATTTTTTGTCAAAGGCTGTAGTACCCATTAAAATCTTCAAATACGAAATTTAAAACGATGCCTGTAATTAATGTCTCTGAAATTATAAAAATACCGAATATAGGGAGCTACCGTTATATGGGGGCTGTACGAAGACGACGTGGGCCTGCATAACATTTTTTTATACCCTACACCACATGGCGGTCAGGGTATTATGTCTTTGTGCATTTGCTTGTAACAGTCGAAAGGAAACGAGCTAGACCCATAGTTCCTTTTGATGATCTGTATAGAATCACATTTTGAGTCGATTTATGCATGTCCGCCCGTCCGTCTGTCCATGTATTTTTGTAAACAAAGAACAGTTCGCATTTATTGCCCTATCCAAATGAAATTTTGCACTAATCATTTGTTTGGCCCAAGGACGATCCCTATTGAAATTGGAGATTATCGGTCAAAATTTAGATATAGCTCCCATATATATCTTCGTCCGATTTGCCTTTTATTGTGCACCAAACGTCTAATATTTGTCCAAATGGGATGGAATTTTGCTCATACAACCAAATTAGGCCTGAAAATCAATATGCCAATTTTGATCGAAATCCGTTCAGATATAGGTATAGCTCCCATATATAGTTTTCATCCGATTTGTTATTTTTGTCCTGCGCAGCCGTAATATGGACTCTGTAACAACGATCTTTGGGAAAAAATAGCAAATACAGCTCAGAAATACATTTGTTAAATTTTATCGAGATCGGTTCAGATTTGGATATCAGCTCCCATATATAACTTCGTCCGATTTACCTTTTATTGTGCACCAAACGTCTAATATTTGTCCAAATGGGATGGAATTTGGCACTTACGACCGAATTGAGTCTAGAAGCTAGTATGTGAAATTTGGTGAAGATCGGCGCAGATATAGCTACAGCTTCCACATATATTGTTCATCCGATTTGTTATATTTGTTACCCACAGCCGTAATATGCAATCCGTAACAACGATATTCAGGGACATATATCAAATACAGCTCAGAAATATTTTTGCCGAATTTTATCGAGATCGGTTCCGATATGAATATAGCTCCCATATATATATTTTGATCCGTTTTCTAATTAATTGTGCACCAAATGCGCAATATAAGTCCGAATTTAAAAGATACAAATGCTTCGGCATATTTAGTGCTTTGAACTTTAAATTATAATTATAATCATATCGTTTATGATCGAATTCTCCCATAAAAACTTTTAATTGTTATGCGGAACTCTACTAAATTAGAAAAGTGGTGTAGGGTATCATAAAGTCGGCCCCGCCCGACTTTAAGACTTTCTTTACTGGTGTTTCATGGGTTGAAGTACCCATTAGGACCCTCAAATACGATATTAGAAACAATTCCGGCAAAAAAATGTTGCTAAAATCATTAAAATACCGAATCTTGGAAGGTATCCTTATATGGGGGCTATACGAAGACGACGTGGGCCTGCATAACAATTTTTTTTTTTTGCATCACAATTTTTTTCTCATGGGTTGTAGTACCCATTAGGACTTTCAAATACGAAATTTGAAACAATTCTGATATATAAGACCGCCTTAAATCGTCAAAATACCTAATCTTGGAAGTTATCGTTATATGGGGGCTATACGACAACGTAGTCCCACATGGCTCATTTACGAACTTAAGATGTCTGCTAGCAAAATACACAAGTCTGCAAAATTTTAGCCTTCTATCTTAATTCGTTGGAAAGATATCGTGATTACAACAGCCAGACAAACAAACGGACAGCTCTATATCTATTTTCTTGGGTCTGACATGAGAATTTCGCGAAGTTACAAACGGAATCACAAAGTTCGTATACCCTTCATAATATTGTGTAGGGTATAAAAAATTCACATTTTCATTATTTAGAATCTCTCTAGTCTTGGGTGTCTTGAATCACAAATGTTTTAGTTTCACCCTAAAAGTATACACCAGATTTTGTATTTAATTTGTAGTACTCCACAGCTCATCAGCTGTTCTCAATTAAAGGTTACCATTTTCGATGTAAATGTTTTTCTCTTTCCTCTTCGAAATTTTTTATATTATTATCCATATTGAGTAGATTGAAAAGAAATATATATTTATTGAAACTCTTAATCACTTAAATCCCCTGGTGGTGGGCATCCACACTCTCTTCCACTGCTTGGCAAGGCAGGCGAAGAAGAAAAAACATCCTCATTAATTTACATATATTCATAATATATGATCTCTCTCTCCCTCTCTCCTTCTCTCTCTCTGTTTTTTTTTTTTTTTTTTTTGTTCCCCTGTCTGAGGAACACCAATGGTTTTGTAATACTGAAAAGTAAATACCAAAAAAAAAAATGCAGCATACCTCAAGGGGTGTCTTGCACAACAACGCTGCGAAGAAGAAGACGCAAAAAAGTACATGGGTTTTATTATCTTTATGTCTCACGCATAAACGTGATAACGACCTTAACCAATATGCACACCAACACACGCACACTCACTCACTCTCCCATACCGATAAATGAAACGAAGTTCCTCTCACACCAAAAGAAAAACCCGTAATTTCACCAGGATATATTCATCCCGGCCGTGTAATATACAATAATCACAGCAGACATTAAGATTTGTAAGCTTCGGAAGAGAGAACCAGGAGTTGGGCGAGTTTTTTTTCACACTGCGTAAATTCACAACAACACCAGCAACAACAAAAAAATGTTAAACATTGGGAATAAATGCTAAAGAAATCGGTTTTTGGCTGGTTGGCTGGCAGACCCTCTGGCTGGTGATGATATATTTTGTGTAACAATTTGTGCAATGTCTGCATTATTTACCGAACTTATTTTCAGCACTTTGTTTGGTATTCTTTGGGGCCTTCGCTGGCTGTCTGTCTGTCTGGCTGTGTGTATGGCTATGTGTGCATGCGTGTGTGTGTGTGGGTCATAACGACATGGCAAAATGTTTTAACGCATAACTCTGGGAATAAAACAAGGCCGGCCGAGATTGGAATAACACAGGAGGGAGGGAGGGCAGGAAGATTTTGTTGCACAATTGAAAACCAGGCCATTGGCTAATGGAGTGGGACACAGCATTTTTTATCACTCAGCTTCTTTTGAGAACAACAAAAAAGCATGGCACAGCATTAATCTGTGTTTCCATTGTCATCGCATCCGCAACTCATCCCCCCCATATTCTCTCCATTAGTTAAGCTGTATTTAGTGTTGTCGTTTTGTTTGCCGGCGATTATCTGCTGGTATTTATTTCCAACACCACGGTTTCATTACTATTTCCTAATTCCTTTTTTCCCCGTTTTTTTCTCTCATCCTCCCTCCACCCTCTTTTCTCTCTTTCTCTCTCGTTCTATATATATATCGCCATTAATGCCATAATCAGATATATATGTGCGTTTTGGGTAAAATTATTAAATAATCCTTAGGATTTTTGCTACCTTTTTTTTTGCTATTCTGTTATGGCTTAACGTTTGCATTTTTTCGTTTGTCCTACTGCTATCGCCATTCGCTTTGTGCTGTGTATGCTTTATTTTATCTTTGTGAATTACAGCTTTTTTACGCTCACAATACGCATAAATTGTTACTATTTACATAAATGTGTATTGGTGTTTGGCAAACCACATCGGTATCGTTATAATTTCAAAACAGAACAAAAAAAAAAACATTCAACATTTTTTCTAGAACAAAAAAAAAAAACATAGAAGGCAAATTTGAATAGGGGGAATGTGATGGGAATGACAGAAATTTTTAAGGGAAAATAAAATGAGGATTTTCTTGGGAAAGCAGAACAAAAAACCTACAACATTTTTCTAGAACAAAAAATACATAGAAGGCAAATTTGAATAGGGTGGATATGATGGGAATGATAGAAATTTTTTTTGGGAATTAAAATGAGGATTTTCTTGGAAAAAAATTGCCTTTTCTTCCGAAAATCTCCAAACGATTTTTTTTAATTGATCCTTCAAAAAACTTCCAAAAAACCATAGACGTTAAGTCTTTAAGGGTCCTGTTGTAGGGGACATTAGTTGAAAGGTTGATCCATCACGCGGAGCTTGCCACTTACTTCCATGAGCGGCATATGAAAATATCTGCCAATAAATTAAGGTCCACACCCTGTACCACATGGTCGGTACAGATTAGAACACAGCTGAATGTGCAGGTCGAAGAAAATTTAATTCCAACCAGGAACTACCTAAAGATCCTAGATGTCACGACATGATATAGTCGTCCGCAGAGCCACAGCTACCTGCAACAACATGAAAAGTAGAAAAAAGGTCCTCGGCGCTAGCGGATAGCACTTGGGGTGCAGACACGAAGACCTTGTTGACATCTTAGAACGCGACTAGTAAGTTCCCGCTACTTCGTCAGGGAAAAGTCCACCCCAAATTTTTAGATTCTTTCCAACAGTTCGTGTTAGACCTTTTTAATACTCCACCGAAACCACCTCCATATTTCAGTTCCAGATATCAACAGAGACCTTAATATCAAATTTGAGGATTCCAGCCCTATCCCTTCACCCAAATCTAAATTTAGTATCATTTCGTACAAATAAAGGAATCTCGAGCATCCATACCATCAGTAATCCTAATATCAAATTTCAGAACTTTTTCTTTATTCCTTCCCCCAAATGCCAAATTTAGTACAATTTAGTACTTTTCGTACAATTATAGTACACATTTCCAAAACCACCATCATATATCTAGGCAATACATGAACAGCGACCCCAATTCTAAATTTCATATTTCAAGCACTATATGTTCGTTTATTACCAAATTGTACCAAATATAATACTATTTGGTACTTTTCGTGTACTTGTAGAACACATTTTCAGAACCATCTCTTTTTCACAAACCCGCAACCAACAGTTACTCCAATATAAAGTTATACAATTCCAGCTTCCTCCGTTCAACCTTAACCAAACTGTTCCAAATTTAGTACCATTTAGTACAGTTCGCTCACTTAGAACACATTTCCAAAACAACCTTCATATATCAAACTTATTTTCCAACCTTGAATGCCATACCATATTCCAAAATTTCGAATTTTCCAAAACTCCTTGGTATATCTTTCCTGTACTCCATTAGTGACTTTCTTTCCTAATTTCAGAATTGGCACTCGTTCTGTTTGTCCAAGACTTTTCGTACGCTTTTAGTATGAATTACCAAAAACCCAGCCTTATCCTCCTACGCACCATAACTGACTTTGAAGACTCTAGTATCCACCGTTTCGTCCTGGTGTTGATTCTCAGTAAGTCCGTCAGCTATTTCACTACCCTACTCTTTAATTGCTCTGCCAAACCTTTCCCCACTCGCTTCTAAAAATATATTTTTTCAAGCACCTTAAGGAGCTACATAGCTGGCTTGGGTTGGAAAATATTTTTTCGAGGATCTTAGCCTTCTTAAAAATATATTTTTCAAGGGCTGTAATGAACCGCATACCTGGATTAATTAGGGTTTTATCAAGGATCCCTTAAAACTTTTTTTCAAGGCCCTGGCAACGTAACTTAATATCTAAATTACAATTTTTCAAGGACTTTACAGGGTCCCAAGTATGGATTTCTTAAAAGTATGGATTTCTCGGAGATCTTACAGGGCCTCAAATGTCGATTTCCTAAGATTTAAAGAGCCTACTTTTTAAAGACGTTACAATTTCATAAAACTTTAATTTTCGTATGAATATTTTTAAGAAACATCCATAGCTCCAATTTTTTAGAATATTTTTCCAAGCCACAATCCTTTTTTCATGGACCAATTAAACCCCACAACTTGGCTTATTTTCCAAAGACGAACTAAGTTCCAAAAGTATATTATTTTCCAAGGAGCAAATGTGCCGCAAGCATGAGTTGCTTTCCAAGGACCAACTTATCCCCAAACGTGAACCATTGTCCAAGGGCCAGTTAAGCCCCAAAACTAATAATGTTTTTCAAGGGCCAACTCAGCCCCAATCGTATTTTTTTAAGCACTAAATCCGCCCCAAACCTGCCTTATTTTCCAAGGACCACCTCAGATCCAAAAGTGAATTATTTCACAAGAACCAGCTCTAGCCCACAAGAGGATTATTTGTCAAGGACCACCTGATAACCAAACGTTAATTATATTCCAAGGACCAATTTTATCCCGAAGGTCGTATTATTTCCGGGTTCGTGATATTATTTCAGGGCCAGAACATGGATTCTAATTTGAAGTGTTTCAATTACCAATCGCCAATTTTTTTTAAAAAATTTTCCAAGACAACATTCAATTCAGATGGACTGTAAAAGCTTTAAGCCTAGGACTTTATCAAAAAATGAAGAGGTCTCGAAAATATTTTTTAAAGTTTTTTTTTTTTTTTTTGTAAAACCCTCAGAGCTATATTCATGGGGTTTTTAAAAATTTCTTTGAGAACAACTCTTTGCAGCTCAACTCAATACCGTGAAAATCAAACAGATTGTGAATGAAGATTAAAAAAATG